>NC_133127.1:112278366-112457625 GCF_048418815.1 Hemitrygon akajei
GCTGTTACTGGAAAGGTGACCCAGTACCAGCTGTTACCGGAAAGGTGGCCCAGTACCTGCCGTTACCGGAAAGGTGGCGCAGTTCCTGCTGTTACCGGAAATGTGGCCCAGTACCTGCTGTTACTGGAAAGGTTGCCCAGTACCTGCTGTTACCGGAAAGGTGGCCCAGTACCTGCTGTTACTGGAAAGGTTGCCCAGTACCTGCTGTTACCGGAAAGGTGGCACAGTACCTGCTGTTACCGGAAAGGTGGCACAGAGCCTTCTGTTACCGGAAAGGTGGCCCAGTACTTGCTGTTACTGGAAAGGTTGCCCAGTACCTGCTGTTACTGGAAAGGTTGCCCAGTACCTGCTGTTACCGGAAAGGTGGCACAGTACCTGCTGTTACCGGAAAGGTGGCACAGAGCCTTCTGTTACCGGAAAGGTGGCCCAGTACTTGCTGTTACCGGAAAGGTGGCCCAGTACCTGCTGTTACCGGAAAGGTGGCCCAGTACCTGCTGTTACCAGAAAGGTGGCACAGTACCTGCTGTTACCGGAAAGGTGGCCCAGTACCTGCTGTTACCGGAAAGGTGGCGCAGTTCCTGCTGTTACCGGAAAGGTGGCCCAGTACCTGCTGTTACCGGAAAGGTGACCCAGTACCTGCTGTTCCCGGAAAGTTGGCGCAGTTCCTGCCGTTCCCGGAAAGGTGGCCTAGTACCAGCTGTTACCGGAAAGGAGGCCCAGTACGTGCTGTTAGCGGAATGGTGGTGCAGTACCTGATGTTAACGGAAAGGTGGCCCAGTACCTGCTGTTACCGGAATGGTGGCCCTGTACCTGCTGTTACCGGAAAGGTGACCCAGTACTTGCTGTTCCCGGAAAGGTGGCCCAGTACCTGCTTTTACAGGAAAGGTGGCCCAGTACCTGCTGTTACCA
Organism: Hemitrygon akajei; assembly: GCF_048418815.1. Classification (NCBI taxonomy): domain Eukaryota; kingdom Metazoa; phylum Chordata; class Chondrichthyes; order Myliobatiformes; family Dasyatidae; genus Hemitrygon; species Hemitrygon akajei. The sequence goes on from NC_133127.1 coordinate 112,279,276, forward strand.
GAAAGGTGGCCCAGTACCTGCTTTTACAGGAAAGGTGGCACAGTACCTGCTGTTCCCGGAAAGGTGGCGCAGTACCTGCTTTTACTGGAAAGGTGGCCCAGTACCAGCCGTTACCGGAAAGTTTGCCCAGTACCAGCTGTTACCGGAAAGGAGGCCCAGTACGTGCTGTTACCGGAATGGTGGCCCAGTAACTGCTTTTACCGGAAAGGAGGCCCAGTACCTGCTGTTACTGGAATGGTGGCCCAGTAACTGCTGTTACCGGAAAGGTGACCCAGTACCTGCTGTTCCCGGAAAGGTGGCCCAGTACCTGCTGTTACTGGAAAGGTGGCGCAGTACCTGCTGTTACTGGAAAGGTGGCCCAGTACGTGCTGTTACCGGAAAGGTGACCCAGTACCTGCTGTTCCCGGAAAGGTGGCCCAGTACCTGCTGTTACAGGAAAGGTGGCCCAGTACCTGCTGTTACTGGAAAGGTGGCGCAGTACCTGCTGTTACCGGAAAGGTGGCCCAGTACGTGCTGTTACCGGAAAGGTGGCCCAGTACCTGCTGTTACCGGAATTTTGGCCCTGTACCTGCTGTTACCGGAGAGGTGACCCAGTCCCTGCTGTTCCCGGAAAGGTGGCGCAGTTCCTGCTGTTACCGGAAAGGTGGCCCAGTACCTGCTGTTACTGGAAAGGTGGCGCAGTACCTGCTGTTCCCGGAAAGGTGTCCCAGTAACTGCTGTTACCGGAAAGGTGACCCAGTACCTGCTGTTCCCGGAAAGGTGGCCCAGTACCTGCTGTTACTGGAAAGGTGGCGCAGTACCAGCTGTTACCGGAAAAGTGGCCCAGTACGTGCTGTTACCGGAAAGGTGGCCCAGTACGTGCTGTTACCAGAAAGGTGGCCCAGTACCTGCTGTTTCCGGAAAGGTGGCCCAGTACGTGCTGTTACCAGAAAGGTGGACCAGTACCTGCTGTTCCCGGAAAGGTGGCGCAGTACCTGCTGTTACTGGAAAGGTGGCCCAGTACGTGCTGTTACCAGAAAGGTGGCCCAGTACCTGCTGTTTCCGGAAAGGTGGCCCAGTACGTGCTGTTACCAGAAAGGTGGCCCAGTACCTGCTGTTTCCGGAAAGGTGGCCCAGTACGTGCTGTTACCAGAAAGGTGGCCCAGTACCTGCTGTTTCCGGAAAGGTGGCCCAGTACGTGCTGTTACCAGAAAGGTGGCCCAGTACCTGCTGTTACCGGAAAGGTGGCCCAGTACCTGCTGTTCCTGGAAAGGTGGCCCAGTACGTGCTGTTCCCGGAAAGGTGGCCCAGTACCTGCTGTTACCGGAAAAGTGGCCCAGAACCTGCTGTTACCGGAAAGGTGGCGCAGTACCTGCTCTTACCGGAAAAGTGGCCCAGTACCTGCTGTTTCCGGAAAGTTGGCCCAGTACGTGCTGTTACCGGAAAAGTGGCCCAGTTCCTGCTGTTACCAGAAAGGTGACCCAGTACCTGCTGTTTCCGGAAAGGCGGCCCAGTACGTGCTGTTACCAGAAAGGTGGCCCAGTACCTGCTGTTCCTGGAAAGGTGGCCCAGAACCTGCTGTTACCGGACAGGTGGCACAGTACCTTCTGTTACCGGAAAGGTGGCCCAGTACCTGTTGTTACTGGAAAAGTGGCCCAGTACCTGCTGTTACCGGAAAGGTGGCCCAGTAGCTGCTGTTACCGGAAAGGTGGCGCAGTTCCTGCTGTTCCCGGAGAGATGGCGCAGAACCTGCTGTAAACGGAAAGGTGGCCCAGTACCTGCTGTTACCGGAAAGGTGGCCCAGTACCTGCTGTTACCGGAAACGAGGCGCAGTATCTGCTGTTACCGGAAAGGTTGCGCAGTACCAGCTGTTACCGGAAAGGTGGCCCAGTACCAGCTGTTACCGGAAAGGTGGCCCACTACCTGCTGTTACCGGAAAGGTGGCCCAGTACGTGCTTTTCCCGGAAAGGTGGCCCAGTACCTGCTGTTACCGGAAAGGTGGCGCAGTACCTGCTCTTACATGAAAAGTGGCCCAGTACCTGCTGTTTCTGGAAAGGTGGCCCAGTACCTGCTGTTACCGGAAAGGTGGCACAGTACTGATGTTACCGGAAAGGTGGCCCAACACCTGCTGTTACTGGAAAAGTGGCCCAGTACCTGCTGTTACCGGAAAGGTGGCCCAGTAGCTGCTGTTACCGGAAATGTGGAGCAGTTCCTGCTGTTCCCGGAGAGATGGCGCAGTACCTGCTGTAACCGGAAAGGTGGCCCAGTACCTGCTGTTACCGGAAAGGTGGCCCAGTACCTGCTGTTACCGGAAAGGTGGCACAGTACCTGCTGTTACCGGAAAGGTGGACCAGTACCTGCTGTTACCTGAAAGGTTGCGCAGAACCTGCTGATACCGGAAAGGTGGCCCAGTACCAGCTGTTACCGGAAAGGTGGCGCAGTTCCTGCTGTTACCGGAAAGGTGGCCCAGTACCTGCTGTTACCGGAAAGGTGTTCCAGTACCTGCTGTTACCGGAAAAGTGGCCCAGTACATACTGTTACCGGAAAAGTGGCCCAGTACCAGCTGTTACCGGAAAGGTGGCCCAGTAGCTGCTGTTACCGGAAAGGTGGCGCAGTTCCTGCTGTTCCCGGAGAGATGGCGCAGAACCTGCTGTAACCGGAAAGGTGGCCCAGTACCTGCTGTTACCGGAAAGGTGGCCCAGTACCTGCTGTTACCGGAAAGGTGGCACAGTACCTGCTGTTACCGGAAACGAGGCGCAGTATCTGCTGTTACCGGAAAGGTTGCGCAGTACCTGCTGTTACCGGAAAGGTGGCCCAGTACCAGCTGTTACCGGAAAGGTGGCCCACTACCTGCTGTTACCGGAAAGGTGGCCCAGTACCTGCTGTTACCGGAAAAGTGGCCCAGAACCTGCTGTTACCGGAAAGGTGGCCCAGTACCTGCTGTTACCGGAAAGGTAGCACAGTACCTGCTGTTACTGGAAAGGTTGCCCAGTACCTGCTGTTACCAGAAAGGTGGCACAGTACCTGCTGTTCCCGGAAAGGTGGCACAGAACCTTCTGTTACCGGAAAGGTGGCCCAGTACCTGCTGTTACTGGAAAGGTTGCCCAGTACCTGCTGTTACCTGAAATGTGGCACAGTACCTGCTGTTACCGGAAAGGTGGCACAGAACCTTCTGTTACCGGAAAGGTGGCCCAGTACCTGCTGTTACCGGAAAGGTAGCACAGTACCTGCTGTTACTGGAAAGGTTGCCCAGTACCTGCTGTTACCAGAAAGGTGGCACAGTACCTGCTGTTCCCGGAAAGGTGGCACAGAACCTTCTGTTACCGGAAAGGTGGCCCAGTACCTGCTGTTACTGGAAAGGTTGCCCAGTACCTGCTGTTACCTGAAATGTGGCACAGTACCTGCTGTTACCGGAAAGGTGGCACAGAACCTTCTGTTACCGGAAAGGTGGCCCAGTACGTGCTGTTACCGGAAAGGTGGCACAGTACCTGCTGTTACCGGAAAGGTGGACCAGTACCTGCTGTTACCTGAAAGGTGGCACAGTACCTGCTGTTACCGGAAAGGTGGCACAGAACCTTCTGTTACCGGAAAGGTGGCCCAGTACGTGCTGTTACCGGAAAGGTGGCACAGTACCTGCTGTTACCGGAAAGGTGGACCAGTACCTGCTGTTTCCGGACAGGTGGCACAGTACCTGCTGTTACCGGAAAGGTGGCCCAGTGCCTGCCGTTACTGGAAAGGTGGCCCAGTACCTGCTGTTACCGGACAGGTGGCACAGTACCTTCTGTTACCGGAAAGGTGGCCCAGTACCTGTTGTTACTGGAAAAGTGGCCCAGTACCTGCTGTTACCGGAAAGGTGGCCCAGTAGCTGCTGTTACCGGAAAGGTGGCGCAGTTCCTGCTGTTCCCGGAGAGATGGCGCAGAACCTGCTGTAAACGGAAAGGTGGCCCAGTACCTGCTGTTACCGGAAAGGTGGCCCAGTACCTGCTGTTACCGGAAACGAGGCGCAGTATCTGCTGTTACCGGAAAGGTTTCGCAGTACCAGCTGTTACCGGAAAGGTGGCCCAGTACCAGCTGTTACCGGAAAGGTGGCCCACTACCTGCTGTTACCGGAAAGGTGGCCCAGTACGTGCTGTTCCCGGAAAGGTGGCCCAGTACCTGCTGTTACCGGAAAGGTGGCGCAGTACCTGCTCTTACAGGAAAAGTGGCCCAGTACCTGCTGTTTCCGGAAAGTTGGCCCAGTACGTGCTGTTACCAGAAAGGTGGCCCAGTACCTGCTGTTACCGGAAAAGTGGCCCAGTACCTGCTGTTACCAGAAAGGTGACCCAGTACCTGCTGTTTCCGGAAAGGTGGCCCAGTACGTGCTGTTACCAGAAAGGTGGCCCAGTACCTGCTGTTACCGGAAAGGTGGCCCAGTACCTGCTGTTCCTGGAAAGGTGGCCCAGTACGTGCTGTTCCCGGAAAGGTGGCCCAGTACCTGCTGTTACCGGAAAGGTGGCCCAGTACCTGCTGTTACCGGAAAGGTGGCACAGTACGTGCTGTTCCCGGAAAGGTGGCCCAGGTACCTGCTGTTACCGGAAAGGTGGCCCAGTACCTGCTGTTACCAGAAAGGTGACCCAGTACCTGCTGTTTCCGGAAAGGTGGCCCAGTACGTGCTGTTACCAGAAAGGTGGCCCAGTACCTGCTGTTACCGGAAAGGTGGCCCAGTACCTGCTGTTCCTGGAAAGGTGGCCCAGTACGTGCTGTTCCCGGAAAGGTGGCCCAGTACCTGCTGTTACCGGAAAGGTTGCCCAGTACCTGCTGTTACCGGAAAGGTGGCACAGTACCTGCTGTTACCGGAAAGGTGGCACAGAGCCTTCTGTTACCGGAAAGGTGGCCCAGTACTTGCTGTTACCGGAAAGGTGGCCCAGTGCATGCCGTTACTGGAAAGGTGGCCCAGTAGCTGCTGTTACCGGAAAGGTGGCACAGTACCTGCTGTTACCGAAAGGTGGCGCAGTTCCTGCTGTTCCCGGAAAGATGGCGCAGTACCTGCTGTTACCGGAAAGGTGGCCCAGTACCTGCTGTTACTGGAAAAGGTGACCCAGTACCTGCTGTTACCGGAAAGGTGTCCCAGTACCTGCTGTTACCGGAAAGGTGGCACAGTACATGCTGTTACCGGAAAGGTGGCCCAGTACCTGCTGTTACCAGAAAGGTTGCGCAGTACCAGCTGTTACCGGAAAGGTGGCCCAGTATCTGCTGTTCCCGGAAAGGTGGCGCAGTTCCTGCTGTTCACGGAAAGGTGGCCCAGTACCTGCTGTTACCGGAAAGGTGGCCCAGTACCTGCTGTTACCGAAAGGTGACCCAGTACCTGCTGTTCCCGGAAAGTTGGCGCAGTTCCTGCCGTTCCCGGAAAGGTGGCCTAGTACCAGCCGTTACCGGAAAGTTGGCCCAGTACCAGCTGTTACCGGAAAGGAGGCCCAGTACGTGCTGTTACCGGAATGGTGGCCCAGTAACTGCTTTTACTGGAAAGGTGGCGCAGTACCTGTTGTTAACGGAAAGGTGGCCCAGTACCTGCTGTTACCGGAACGGTGGCCCTGTACCTGCTGTTACCGGAAAGGTGACCCAGAACGTGCTGGTTACCGGAATTGTGGCCCAGTACGTGCTGTTACGGAAAGGTGGCCCAGTACGTGCTGTTACCGGAAAGGTGGCCCGGTACATGCTGTTACCGGAAAGATGGCCCAGTATGAGCTGTTAACGGAAAAGTGGCCCAGTACGTGCTGTTACCGGAAAGGTTGCGCAGTACCTGCTGTTCCCGGAAAGGTGACCCAGTACGTGCTGTTACCGGAAAGGTGGCCCAGTACCTGCTGTTACCGGAAAGGTTGCGCAGTACCTGCAGTTACCGGAAAAGTGGCCCAGTACTTGCTGTTACTGGAAAGGTGACCCAGTACCAGCTGTTACCGGAAAGGTGGCCCAGTACCTGCCGTTACCGGAAAGGTGGCGCAGTTCCTGCTGTTACCGGAAAGGTGGCCCAGTACCTGCTGTTACTGGAAAGGTTGCCCAGTACCTGCTGTTACCGGAAAGGTGGCCCAGTACCTGCTGTTACTGGAAAGGTTGCCCAGTACCTGCTGTTACCGGAAAGGTGGCACAGTACCTGCTGTTACCGGAAAGGTGGCACAGAGCCTTCTGTTACCGAAGGTGGCCCAGTACTTGCTGTTACCGGAAAGGTGGCCCAGTACCTGCTGTTACCGGAAAGGTGGCCCAGTACCTGCTGTTACCAGAAAGGTGGCACAGTACCTGCTGTTACCGGAAAGGTGGCCCAGTACCTGCTGTTACCGGAAAGGTGGCGCAGTTCCTGCTGTTACCGGAAAGGTGGCCCAGTACCTGCTGTTACCGGAAAGGTGACCCAGTACCTGCTGTTCCCGGAAAGTTGGCGCAGTTCCTGCCGTTCCCGGAAAGGTGGCCTAGTACCAGCTGTTACCGGAAAGGAGGCCCAGTACGTGCTGTTACCGGAATGGTGGCGCAGTACCTGTTGTTAACGGAAAGGTGGCCCAGTACCTGCTGTTACCGGAATGGTGGCCCTGTACCTGCTGTTACCGGAAAGGTGACCCAGTACTTGCTGTTCCCGGAAAGGTGGCCCAGTACCTGCTTTTACAGGAAAGGTGGCCCAGTACCTGCTGTTACCAGAAAGGTGGCCCAGTACCTGCTTTTACAGGAAAGGTGGCACAGTACCTGCTGTTCCCGGAAAGGTGGCGCAGTACCTGCTTTTACTGGAAAGGTGGCCCAGTACCAGCCGTTACCGGAAAGTTTGCCCAGTACCAGCTGTTACCGGAAAGGAGGCCCAGTACGTGCTGTTACCGGAATGGTGGCCCAGTAACTGCTTTTACCGGAAAGGAGGCCCAGTACCTGCTGTTACTGGAATGGTGGCCCAGTAACTGCTGTTACCGGAAAGGTGACCCAGTACTTGCTGTTACTGGAAAGGTGACCCAGTACCAGCTGTTACCGGAAAGGTGGCCCAGTACCTGCCGTTACCGGAAAGGTGGCGCAGTTCCTGCTGTTACCGGAAAGGTGGCCCAGTACCTGCTGTTACTGGAAAGGTTGCCCAGTACCTGCTGTTACCGGAAAGGTGGCCCAGTACCTGCTGTTACTGGAAAGGTTGCCCAGTACCTGCTGTTACCGGAAAGGTGGCACAGTACCTGCTGTTACCGGAAAGGTGGCACAGAGCCTTCTGTTACCGGAAAGGTGGCCCAGTACTTGCTGTTACTGGAAAGGTTGCCCAGTACCTGCTGTTACTGGAAAGGTTGCCCAGTACCTGCTGTTACCGGAAAGGTGGCACAGTACCTGCTGTTACCGGAAAGGTGGCACAGAGCCTTCTGTTACCGAAAGGTGGCCCAGTACTTGCTGTTACCGGAAAGGTGGCCCAGTACCTGCTGTTACCGGAAAGGTGGCCCAGTACCTGCTGTTACCAGAAAGGTGGCACAGTACCTGCTGTTACCGGAAAGGTGGCCCAGTACCTGCTGTTACCGGAAAGGTGGCGCAGTTCCTGCTGTTACCGGAAAGGTGGCCCAGTACCTGCTGTTACCGGAAAGGTGACCCAGTACCTGCTGTTCCCGGAAAGTTGGCGCAGTTCCTGCCGTTCCCGGAAAGGTGGCCTAGTACCAGCTGTTACCGGAAAGGAGGCCCAGTACGTGCTGTTACCGGAATGGTGGCGCAGTACCTGTTGTTAACGGAAAGGTGGCCCAGTACCTGCTGTTACCGGAATGGTGGCCCTGTACCTGCTGTTACCGGAAAGGTGACCCAGTACTTGCTGTTCCCGGAAAGGTGGCCCAGTACCTGCTTTTACAGGAAAGGTGGCCCAGTACCTGCTGTTACCAGAAAGGTGGCCCAGTACCTGCTTTTACAGGAAAGGTGGCACAGTACCTGCTGTTCCCGGAAAGGTGGCGCAGTACCTGCTTTTACTGGAAAGGTGGCCCAGTACCAGCCGTTACCGGAAAGTTTGCCCAGTACCAGCTGTTACCGGAAAGGAGGCCCAGTACGTGCTGTTACCGGAATGGTGGCCCAGTAACTGCTTTTACCGGAAAGGAGGCCCAGTACCTGCTGTTACTGGAATGGTGGCCCAGTAACTGCTGTTACCGGAAAGGTGACCCAGTACCTGCTGTTCCCGGAAAGGTGGCCCAGTACCTGCTGTTACTGGAAAGGTGGCGCAGTACCTGCTGTTACTGGAAAGGTGGCCCAGTACGTGCTGTTACCGGAAAGGTGACCCAGTACCTGCTGTTCCCGGAAAGGTGGCCCAGTACCTGCTGTTAAAGGAAAGGTGGCCCAGTACCTGCTGTTACTGGAAAGGTGGCGCAGTACCTGCTGTTACCGGAAAGGTGGCCCAGTACGTGCTGTTACCGGAAAGGTGGCCCAGTACCTGCTGTTACCGGAATGGTGGCCCTGTACCTGCTGTTACCGGAGAGGTGACCCAGTCCCTGCTGTTCCGGAAAGGTGGCGCAGTTCCTGCTGTTACCGGAAAGGTGGCCCAGTACCTGCTGTTACTGGAAAGGTGGCGCAGTACCTGCTGTTCCCGGAAAGATGTCCAGTAACTGCTGTTACCGAAAGGTGACCCAGTACCTGCTGTTCCCGGAAAGGTGGCCCAGTACCTGCTGTTACTGGAAAGGTGGCGCAGTACCAGCTGTTACCGGAAAAGTGGCCCAGTACGTGCTGTTACCGGAAAGGTGGCCCAGTACGTGCTGTTACCAGAAAGGTGGCCCAGTACCTGCTGTTTCCGGAAAGGTGGCCCAGTACGTGCTGTTACCAGAAAGGTGGACCAGTACCTGCTGTTCCCGGAAAGGTGGCGCAGTACCTGCTGTTACTGGAAAGGTGGCCCAGTACGTGCTGTTACCAGAAAGGTGGCCCAGTACCTGCTGTTTCCGGAAAGGTGGCCCAGTACGTGCTGTTACCAGAAAGGTGGCCCAGTACCTGCTGTTTCCGGAAAGGTGGCCCAGTACGTGCTGTTACCAGAAAGGTGGCCCAGTACCTGCTGTTTCCGGAAAGGTGGCCCAGTACGTGCTGTTACCAGAAGGTGGCCCAGTACCTGCTGTTACCGGAAAGGTGGCCCAGTACCTGCTGTTCCTGGAAAGGTGGCCCAGTACGTGCTGTTCCCGGAAAGGTGGCCCAGTACCTGCTGTTACCGGAAAAGTGGCCCAGAACCTGCTGTTACCGGAAAGGTGGCCCAGTACCTGCTGTTACCGGAAAGGTTTGCGCAGTACCTGCAGTTACCGGAAAAGTGGCCCAGTACTTGCTGTTACTGGAAAGGTGACCCAGTACCAGCTGTTACCGGAAAGGTGGCCCAGTACCTGCCGTTACCGGAAAGGTGGCGCAGTTCCTGCTGTTACCGGAAAGGTGGCCCAGTACCTGCTGTTACTGGAAAGGTTGCCCAGTACCTGCTGTTACCGGAAAGGTGGCCCAGTACCTGCTGTTACTGGAAAGGTTGCCCAGTACCTGCTGTTACCGGAAAGGTGGCACAGTACCTGCTGTTACCGGAAAGGTGGCACAGAGCCTTCTGTTACCGGAAAGGTGGCCCAGTACTTGCTGTTACCGGAAAGGTGGCCCAGTACCTGCTGTTACCGGAAAGGTGGCCCAGTACCTGCTGTTACCAGAAAGGTGGCACAGTACCTGCTGTTACCGGAAAGGTGGCCCAGTACCTGCTGTTACCGGAAAGGTGGCGCAGTTCCTGCTGTTACCGGAAAGGTGGCCCAGTACCTGCTGTTACCGAAAGGTGACCCAGTACCTGCTGTTCCCGGAAAGTTGGCGCAGTTCCTGCCGTTCCCGGAAAGGTGGCCTAGTACCAGCTGTTACCGAAAGGAGGCCCAGTACGTGCTGTTACCGGAATGGTGGCGCAGTACCTGTTGTTAACGGAAAGGTGGCCCAGTACCTGCTGTTACCGAATGGTGGCCCTGTACCTGCTGTTACCGGAAAGGTGACCCAGTACTTGCTGTTCCCGGAAAGGTGGCCCAGTACCTGCTTTTACAGGAAAGGTGGCCCAGTACCTGCTGTTACCAGAAAGGTGGCCCAGTACCTGCTTTTACAGGAAAGGTGGCACAGTACCTGCTGTTCCCGGAAAGGTGGCGCAGTACCTGCTTTTACTGGAAAGGTGGCCCAGTACCAGCCGTTACCGGAAAGTTTGCCCAGTACCAGCTGTTACCGGAAAGGAGGCCCAGTACGTGCTGTTACCGGAATGGTGGCCCAGTAACTGCTTTTACCGGAAAGGAGGCCCAGTACCTGCTGTTACTGGAATGGTGGCCCAGTAACTGCTGTTACCGGAAAGGTGACCCAGTACTTGCTGTTACTGGAAAGGTGACCCAGTACCAGCTGTTACCGGAAAGGTGGCCCAGTACCTGCCGTTACCGGAAAGGTGGCGCAGTTCCTGCTGTTACCGGAAAGGTGGCCCAGTACCTGCTGTTACTGGAAAGGTTGCCCAGTACCTGCTGTTACCGGAAAGGTGGCCCAGTACCTGCTGTTACTGGAAAGGTTGCCCAGTACCTGCTGTTACCGGAAAGGTGGCACAGTACCTGCTGTTACCGGAAAGGTGGCACAGAGCCTTCTGTTACCGGAAAGGTGGCCCAGTACTTGCTGTTACTGGAAAGGTTGCCCAGTACCTGCTGTTACTGGAAAGGTTGCCCAGTACCTGCTGTTACCGGAAAGGTGGCACAGTACCTGCTGTTACCGGAAAGGTGGCACAGAGCCTTCTGTTACCGGAAAGGTGGCCCAGTACTTGCTGTTACCGGAAAGGTGGCCCAGTACCTGCTGTTACCGGAAAGGTGGCCCAGTACCTGCTGTTACCAGAAAGGTGGCACAGTACCTGCTGTTACCGGAAAGGTGGCCCAGTACCTGCTGTTACCGGAAAGGTGGCGCAGTTCCTGCTGTTACCGGAAAGGTGGCCCAGTACCTGCTGTTACCGGAAAGGTGACCCAGTACCTGCTGTTCCCGGAAAGTTGGCGCAGTTCCTGCCGTTCCCGGAAAGGTGGCCTAGTACCAGCTGTTACCGGAAAGGAGGCCCAGTACGTGCTGTTACCGGAATGGTGGCGCAGTACCTGTTGTTAACGGAAAGGTGGCCCAGTACCTGCTGTTACCGGAATGGTGGCCCTGTACCTGCTGTTACCGGAAAGGTGACCCAGTACTTGCTGTTCCCGGAAAGGTGGCCCAGTACCTGCTTTTACAGGAAAGGTGGCCCAGTACCTGCTGTTACCAGAAAGGGGGCCCAGTACCTGCTTTTACAGGAAAGGTGGCACAGTACCTGCTGTTCCCGGAAAGGTGGCGCAGTACCTGCTTTTACTGGAAAGGTGGCCCAGTACCAGCCGTTACCGGAAAGTTTGCCCAGTACCAGCTGTTACCGGAAAGGAGGCCCAGTACGTGCTGTTACCGGAATGGTGGCCCAGTAACTGCTTTTACCGGAAAGGAGGCCCAGTACCTGCTGTTACTGGAATGGTGGCCCAGTAACTGCTGTTACCGGAAAGGTGACCCAGTACCTGCTGTTCCCGGAAAGGTGGCCCAGTACCTGCTGTTACTGGAAAGGTGGCGCAGTACCTGCTGTTACTGGAAAGGTGGCCCAGTACGTGCTGTTACCGGAAAGGTGACCCAGTACCTGCTGTTCCCGGAAAGGTGGCCCAGTACCTGCTGTTAAAGGAAAGGTGGCCCAGTACCTGCTGTTACTGGAAAGGTGGCGCAGTACCTGCTGTTACCGGAAAGGTGGCCCAGTACGTGCTGTTACCGGAAAGGTGGCCCAGTACCTGCTGTTACCGGAATGGTGGCCCTGTACCTGCTGTTACCGGAGAGGTGACCCAGTCCCTGCTGTTCCCGGAAAGGTGGCGCAGTTCCTGCTGTTACCGGAAAGGTGGCCCAGTACCTGCTGTTACTGGAAAGGTGGCGCAGTACCTGCTGTTCCCGGAAAGATGTCCCAGTAACTGCTGTTACCGGAAAGGTGACCCAGTACCTGCTGTTCCCGGAAAGGTGGCCCAGTACCTGCTGTTACTGGAAAGGTGGCGCAGTACCAGCTGTTACCGGAAAAGTGGCCCAGTACGTGCTGTTACCGGAAAGGTGGCCCAGTACGTGCTGTTACCAGAAAGGTGGCCCAGTACCTGCTGTTTCCGGAAAGGTGGCCCAGTACGTGCTGTTACCAGAAAGGTGGACCAGTACCTGCTGTTCCCGGAAAGGTGGCGCAGTACCTGCTGTTACTGGAAAGGTGGCCCAGTACGTGCTGTTACCAGAAAGGTGGCCCAGTACCTGCTGTTTCCGGAAAGGTGGCCCAGTACGTGCTGTTACCAGAAAGGTGGCCCAGTACCTGCTGTTTCCGGAAAGGTGGCCCAGTACGTGCTGTTACCAGAAAGGTGGCCCAGTACCTGCTGTTTCCGGAAAGGTGGCCCAGTACGTGCTGTTACCAGAAAGGTGGCCCAGTACCTGCTGTTACCGGAAAGGTGGCCCAGTACCTGCTGTTCCTGGAAAGGTGGCCCAGTACGTGCTGTTCCCGGAAAGGTGGCCCAGTACCTGCTGTTACCGGAAAAGTGGCCCAGAACCTGCTGTTACCGGAAAGGTGGCGCAGTACCTGCTCTTACCGGAAAAGTGGCCCAGTACCTGCTGTTTCCGGAAAGTTGGCCCAGTACGTGCTGTTACCGGAAAAGTGGCCCAGTTCCTGCTGTTACCAGAAAGGTGACCCAGTACCTGCTGTTTCCGGAAAGGCGGCCCAGTACGTGCTGTTACCAGAAAGGTGGCCCAGTACCTGCTGTTCCTGGAAAGGTGGCCCAGAACCTGCTGTTACCGGAAAGGTGGCCCAGAACCTGCTGTTACCGGAAAGGTGGCGCAGTACCTGCCGTTACCGGAAAGGTAGCGCAGTTCCTGCTGTTACCGGAAAGGTGGCCCAGAACCTGCTGTTACCGGAAAGGTGGCCCAGTACCTGCTGTTACCGGAAAGGTGGCCCAGTACCTGCTGTTACCGGAAAGGTGGCCCAGTACGTGCTGTTACCGGAAAGGTGGCCCAGTACCTGCTGTTACCGGAAAGGTGGCCCAGAACCTGCTGTTACCGGAAAGGTGGCCCAGTACCTGCTGTTACCGGAAAGGTGGCCCAGAACCTGCTGTTACCGGAAAGGTGGCCCAGAACCTGCTGTTACCGGAAAGGTGGCGCAGTACCTGCCGTTACCGGAAAGGTAGCGCAGTTCCTGCTGTTACCGGAAAGGTGGCCCAGTACCTGCCGTTACCGGAAAGGTGGCCCAGAACCTGCTGTTACCGGAAAGGTAGCGCAGTTCCTGCTGTTACCGGAAAGGTGGCCCAGTACCTGCTGTTACCGGAAAGGTGGCGCAGTACCTGCCGTTACCGGAAAGGTAGCGCAGTTCCTGCTGTTACCGGAAAGGTGGCCCAGTACCTGCTGTTACTGGAAAGGTGGCCCATTAGCTGCTGTTACCGGAAAGGTGGCCCAGTACCTGCTGTTACTGGATAGGTGGCACAGTACCTGCTGTTACTGGAAAGGTTGCCCAGTACCTGCTGTTACCAGAAAGGTATCACAGTACCTGCTGTTCCCGGAAAGGTGGCACAGAACATTCTGTTACCGGAAAGGTGGACCAGTACCTGCTGTTACCTGAAAAGTGGCACAGTACCTTCTGTTACCGGAAAGGTGGCACAGAACCTTCTGTTACCGGAAAGGTGGCCCAGTATCTGCTGTTACCGGAAAGGTGGTACAGTACCTGCTGTTACCGGAAAGGTGGCACAGTACCTGCTGTTACTGGAAAGGTGGCCCAGTACCTGCTGTTACCGGACAGGTGGCACAGTACCTGCTGTTACCGGAAAGGTGGCCCAGTGCCTGCCGTTACTGGAAAGGTGGCCCAGTACCTGCTGTTACCGGACAGGTGGCACAGTACCTTCTGTTACCGGAAAGGTGGCCCAGTACCTGTTGTTACTGGAAAAGTGGCCCAGTACCTGCTGTTACCGGAAAGGTGGCCCAGTAGCTGCTGTTACCGGAAAGGTGGCGCAGTTCCTGCTGTTCCCGGAGAGATGGCGCAGAACCTGCTGTAACCGGAAAAGTGGCCCAGTACCTGCTGTTACCGGAAAGGTGGCCCAGTACCTGCTGTTACCGGAAAGGTGGCACAGTACCTGCTGTTACCGGAAACGAGGCGCAGTATCTGCTGTTACCGGAAAGGTTGCGCAGTACCTGCTGTTACTGGAAAGGTGGCACAGTACCTGCTGTTACCGGAAAGGTGGCCCAGTACCTGCTGTTACCGGACAGGTGGCACAGTACCTGCTGTTACCGGAAAGGTGGCCCAGTGCCTGCCGTTACTGGAAAGGTGGCCCAGTACCTGCTGTTACCGGACAGGTGGCACAGTACCTTCTGTTACCGGAAAGGTGGCCCAGTACCTGTTGTTACTGGAAAAGTGGCCCAGTACCTGCTGTTACCGGAAAGGTGGCCCAGTACCTGCCGTTACCGGAAAGGTGGCGCAGTTCCTGCTGATACCGGAAAGGTGGCGCAGTACCTGCTGTTACTGGAAAGGTGGCCCAGTAGCTGCTGTTACCGAAAAGGTGGCACAGTACCTGCTGTTACCGATAAGGTGGCCCAGTACGTGCTGTTACCGGAAAGGTGGCCCAGTACCTTCTGTTACCGGAAAGGTGGCCCAGTACCTTCTGTTACCGGAAAGGTGGCCCAGTACCTGCTGTTACCGGAATGGTGGCTCAGTGCCTGCCGTTACTGGAAAGGTGGCCCAGTACCTGCTGTTAACGGAAAGGTGGCACAGTACCTGCTGTTACCGGAAAGGTGGCGCAGTTCCTGCTGTTCCCAGAAAGATGGCGCAGTACCTGCTGTTACCGGAAAGGTGGCCCAGTACCTGCTGTTACCGGAAAGGTGGCCCAGTACCTGCTGTTACCGGAAAGGTGGCCCAATACCTGCTGTTACCGGAAAGGTGGCCCAGTACCTGCTGTTACCGGAAAGGTTGCGCAGTTCCTGCTTTTACCGGAAAGGTGGCCCAGTACCTGCTGTTACCGGAAAGGTGGCCCAGTACCTGCTGTTACCGGAAAGGTTGCGCAGTTCCTGCTTTTACCGGAAAGGTGGCCCAGTACCTGCTGTTACCAGAAAGGTGGCACAGTACCTGCTGTTACCGGAAAGGTGGCCCAGTACCTGCTGTTACTGGAAAGGTTGCCCAGTACCTGCTGTTACCGGAAAGGTGGCCCAGTACCTGCTGTTACTGGAAAGGTGGCGCAGTACCTGCTGTTACCAGAAAGGTGGCACAGAACCTTCTGTTACCGGAAAGGTGGCCCAGTACCTGCTGTTACTGGAAAGGTTGCCCAGTACCTGCTGTTACCGGAAAGATGGTACAGTACCTGCTGTTACCGGAAAGGTGGCGCAGTTCCTGCTGTTACCGGAAAGGTGGCCCAGTACCTGCTGTTACCGGAAAGGTGGCCCAGTACCTGCTGTTACCGGAAAGGTGGCACAGTACCTGCTGTTACCGGAAAGGTGGCACAGTACCTGCTGTTACCGTAAAGGTGGCCCACTACCTGCTGTTACTGGAAAGGTGACCCAGTACCTGCTGTTACCGGAAAGGTGGCCCAGTACCTGCTGTTACCGGAAAGGTGGCACAGTACCTGCTGTTACCGGAAAGGTGGCCCTGTACCTGCTGTTACCGGAAAGGTGGCACAGTACCTGCTGTTACCGGAAAGGTGGCACAGTACCTGCTGTTACCGGAAAGGTGGCCCAGTACCTGCTGTTACCGGACAGGTGGCCCAGTGCCTGCCGTTACTGGAAAGGTGGCCCAGTACCTGCTGTTACCGGACAGGTGGCACAGTACCTTCTGTTACCGGAAAGGTGGCCCAGTACCTGTTGTTACTGGAAAAGTGGCCCAGTACCTGCTGTTACCGGAAAGGTGGCCCAGTAGCTGCTGTTACCGGAAAGGTGGCCCAGTAGCTGTTGTTACTGGAAAAGTGGCCCAGTACCTGCTGTTACCGGAAAGGTGGACCAGTAGCTGCTGTTACCGGAAAGGTGGCGCAGTTCCTGCTGTTCCCGGAGAGATGGCCCAGTACCTGCTGTTACCGGAAAGGTGGCCCAGTACCTGCTGTTACCGGAAAGGTGGCACAGTACCTGCTGTTACCGGAAAGGTGGTACAGTACCTGCTGTTACCGGAAAGGTGGCACAGTACCTGCTGTTACCGGAAAGGTGGCCCAGTACCTGCTGTTACCGGACAGGTGGCCCAGTGCCTGCCGTTACTGGAAAGGTGGCCCAGTACCTGCTGTTACCGGACAGGTGGCACAGTACCTTCTGTTACCGGAAAGGTGGCCCAGTACCTGTTGTTACTGGAAAAGTGGCCCAGTACCTGCTGTTACCGGAAAGGTGGCCCAGTAGCTGCTGTTACCGGAAAGGTGGCCCAGTAGCTGTTGTTACTGGAAAAGTGGCCCAGTACCTGCTGTTACCGGAAAGGTGGCCCAGTAGCTGCTGTTACCGGAAAGGTGGCGCAGTTCCTGCTGTTCCCGGAGAGATGGCCCAGTACCTGCTGTTACCGGAAAGGTGGCCCAGTACCTGCTGTTACCGGAAAGGTGGCACAGTACCTGCTGTTACCGGAAACGAGGCGCAGTATCTGCTGTTACCGGAAAGGTTGCGCAGTACCTGCTGTTACCGGAAAGGTGGCCCAGTACCTGCTGTTACTGGAAAGGTGGCGCAGTACCTGCTGTTACCAGAAAGGTGGCACAGAACCTTCTGTTACCGGAAAGGTGGCCCAGTACCTGCTGTTACTGGAAAGGTTGCCCAGTACCTGCTGTTACCGGAAAGATGGTACAGTACCTGCTGTTACCGGAAAGGTGGCGCAGTTCCTGCTGTTACCGGAAAGGTGGCCCAGTACCTGCTGTTACCGGAAAGGTGGCCCAGTACCTGCTGTTACCGGAAAGGTGGCACAGTACCTGCTGTTACCGGAAAGGTGGCACAGTACCTGCTGTTACCGTAAAGGTGGCCCACTACCTGCTGTTACTGGAAAGGTGACCCAGTACCTGCTGTTACCGGAAAGGTGGCCCAGTACCTGCTGTTACCGGAAAGGTGGCACAGTACCTGCTGTTACCGGAAAGGTGGCCCAGTACCTGCTGTTACCGGAAAGGTGGTACAGTACCTGCTGTTACCGGAAAGGTGGCACAGTACCTGCTGTTACCGGAAAGGTGGCCCAGTACCTGCTGTTACCGGACAGGTGGCCCAGTGCCTGCCGTTACTGGAAAGGTGGCCCAGTACCTGCTGTTACCGGACAGGTGGCACAGTACCTTCTGTTACCGGAAAGGTGGCCCAGTACCTGTTGTTACTGGAAAAGTGGCCCAGTACCTGCTGTTACCGGAAAGGTGGCCCAGTAGCTGCTGTTACCGGAAAGGTGGCCCAGTAGCTGTTGTTACTGGAAAGGTGGCCCAGTACCTGCTGTTACCGGAAAGGTGGCCCAGTAGCTGCTGTTACCGGAAAGGTGGCGCAGTTCCTGCTGTTCCCGGAGAGATGGCCCAGTACCTGCTGTTACCGGAAAGGTGGCCCAGTACCTGCTGTTACCGGAAAGGTGGCACAGTACCTGCTGTTACCGGAAACGAGGCGCAGTATCTGCTGTTACCGGAAAGGTTGCGCAGTACCTGCTGTTACCGGAAAGGTGGCCCAGTACCTGCTGTTTCCGGAAAGTTGGCCCAGTACGTGCTGTTACCGGAAAAGTGGCCCAGTTCCTGCTGTTACCAGAAAGGTGACCCAGTACCTGCTGTTTCCGGAAAGGTGGCCCAGTACGTGCTGTTACCGGAAAGGTGGCCCAGTACCTGCTGTTACCGGAAAGGTGGCCCAGTACCTGCTGTTCCTGGAAAGGTGGCCCAGTACGTGCTGTTTCCGGAAAGGTGGCCCAGTACGTGCTGTTTCCGGAAAGGTGACCCAGTACCTGCTGTTTCCGGAAAGGTGGCCCAGTACGTGCTGTTACCGGAAAGGTGGCCCAGTTCCTGCTGTTACCAGAAAGGTGACCCAGTACCTGCTGTTTCCGGAAAGGTGGCCCAGTACGTGCTGTTACCAGAAAGGTGGCCCAGTACCTGCTGTTACCGGAAAGGTGGCCCAGTACGTGCTGTTCCCGGAAAGGTGGCCCAGTACCTGCTGTTACCGGAAAGGTGGCGCAGTACCTGCCGTTACCGGAAAGGTAGCGCAGTTCCTGCTGTTACCGGAAAGGTGGCCCAGTAGCTGCTGTTACCGGAAAGGTGGCCCAGTACCTGCTGTAACCGGAAAGGTGGCCCAGTACCTGCTGTTACTGGAAAGGTTGCCCAGTACCTGCTGTTACCAGAAAGGTGGCACAGTACCTGCTGTTCCCGGAAAGGTGGCACAGAACCTTCTGTTACCGGAAAGGTGGCCCAGTACCTGCTGTTACTGGAAAGGTTGCCCAGTACCTGCTGTTACCTGACAGGTGGCACAGTACCTGCTGTTACCGGAAAGGTGGCACAGAACCTTCTGTTACCGGAAAGGTGGCCCAGTACCTGCTGTTACCGGAAAGGTGGTACAGTACCTGCTGTTACCGGAAAGGTGGCACAGTACCTGCTGTTACCGGAAAGGTGGCCCAGTACCTGCTGTTACCGGAAAGGTGGCACAGTACCTGCTGTTACCGGAAAGGTGGCCCAGTGCCTGCCGTTACTGGAAAGGTGGCCCCGTACCTGCTGTTACCGGACAGGTGGCACAGTACCTTCTGTTACCGGAAAGGTGGCCCAGTACCTGTTGTTACTGGAAAAGTGGCCCAGAACCTGCTGTTACCGGAAAGGTGGCCCAGTAGCTGCTGTTACCGGAAAGGTGGCCCAGTACCTGCTGTTACCGGAAAGGTGGCCCAGTACCTGCTGTTACCGGAAAGGTGGCGCAGTACCTGCTGTTACCGGAAAGGTGGCCCAGTAGCTGCTGTTACCGGAAATGTGGAGCAGTTCCTGCTGTTCCCGGAGAGATGGCGCAGTACCTGCTGTAACCGGAAAGGTGGCCCAGTACCTGCTGTTACCGGAAAGGTGGCCCCGAACGTGCTGTTACTGGAAAGGTGGCCCAGTAGCTGCTGTTACCGGAAAGGTGGCCCAGTACCTGCTGTTACCGGAAAGGTGGCACAGTACCTGCTGTTACTGGAAAGGTGGCCCAGTACCTGCTGTTACCGGAAAGGTGGCACAGTACCTGCTGTTACTGGAAAGGTTGCCCAGTACCTGCTGTTACCAGAAAGGTGGCACAGAACCTGCTGTTACCGGAAAGGTGGCCCAGTACCTGCTGTTACCGGAAAGGTGGTACAGTACCTGCTGTTACCGGAAAGGTGGCACAGAACCTTCTGTTACCGGAAAGGTGGCCCAGTACCTGCTGTTACCGGAAAGGTGGCCCAGTAGCTGCTGTTACCGGAAAGGTGGCGCAGTTCCTGCTGTTCCCGGAGAGATGGCGCAGAACCTGCTGTAACCGGAAAGGTGGCCCAGTACCTGCTGTTACCGGAAAGATGGCGCAGTACCTGCTGTTACCGGAAAGGTGGCCCAGTACCTGCTGTTACTGGAAAGGTGACCCAGTACCTGCTGTTACCGGAAAGGTGTCCCAGTACCTGCTGTTACCGGAAAGGTGGCACAGTACATGCTGTTACCGGAAAGGTGGCCCAGTACCTGCTGTTACCGGAAAGGTTGCGCAGTACCAGCTGTTACCGGAAAGGTGGCCCAGTATCTGCTGTTCCCGGAAAGGTGGCGCAGTTCCTGCTGTTCACGGAAAGGTGGCCCAGTACCTGCTGTTACCGGAAAGGTGGCCCAGTACCTGCTGTTACCGGAAAGGTGACCCAGTACCTGCTGTTCCCGGAAAGTTGGCGCAGTTCCTGCCGTTCCCGGAAAGGTGGCCTAGTACCAGCCGTTACCGGAAAGTTGGCCCAGTACCAGCTGTTACCGGAAAGGAGGCCCAGTACGTGCTGTTACCGGAATGGTGGCCCAGTAACTGCTTTTACTGGAAAGGTGGCGCAGTACCTGTTGTTAACGGAAAGGTGGCCCAGTACCTGCTGTTACCGGAACGGTGGCCCTGTACCTGCTGTTACCGGAAAGGTGACCCAGAACGTGCTGTTACCGGAATTGTGGCCCAGTACGTGCTGTTACCGGAAAGGTGGCCCAGTACGTGCTGTTACCGGAAAGGTGGCCCGGTACATGCTGTTACCGGAAAGATGGCCCAGTATGAGCTGTTAACGGAAAAGTGGCCCAGTACGTGCTGTTACCGGAAAGGTTGCGCAGTACCTGCTGTTACCGGAAAGGTTGCGCAGTACCTGCAGTTACCGGAAAAGTGGCCCAGTACTTGCTGTTACTGGAAAGGTGACCCAGTACCAGCTGTTACCGGAAAGGTGGCCCAGTACCTGCCGTTACCGGAAAGGTGGCGCAGTTCCTGCTGTTACCGGAAAGGTGGCCCAGTACCTGCTGTTACTGGAAAGGTTGCCCAGTACCTGCTGTTACCGGAAAGGTGGCCCAGTACCTGCTGTTACTGGAAAGGTTGCCCAGTACCTGCTGTTACCGGAAAGGTGGCACAGTACCTGCTGTTACCGGAAAGGTGGCACAGAGCCTTCTGTTACCGGAAAGGTGGCCCAGTACTTGCTGTTACCGGAAAGGTGGCCCAGTACCTGCTGTTACCGGAAAGGTGGCCCAGTACCTGCTGTTACCAGAAAGGTGGCACAGTACCTGCTGTTACCGGAAAGGTGGCCCAGTACCTGCTGTTACCGGAAAGGTGGCGCAGTTCCTGCTGTTACCGGAAAGGTGGCCCAGTACCTGCTGTTACCGGAAAGGTGACCCAGTACCTGCTGTTCCCGGAAAGTTGGCGCAGTTCCTGCCGTTCCCGGAAAGGTGGCCTAGTACCAGCTGTTACCGGAAAGGAGGCCCAGTACGTGCTGTTACCGGAATGGTGGCGCAGTACCTGTTGTTAACGGAAAGGTGGCCCAGTACCTGCTGTTACCGGAATGGTGGCCCTGTACCTGCTGTTACCGGAAAGGTGACCCAGTACTTGCTGTTCCCGGAAAGGTGGCCCAGTACCTGCTTTTACAGGAAAGGTGGCCCAGTACCTGCTGTTACCAGAAAGGTGGCCCAGTACCTGCTTTTACAGGAAAGGTGGCACAGTACCTGCTGTTCCCGGAAAGGTGGCGCAGTACCTGCTTTTACTGGAAAGGTGGCCCAGTACCAGCCGTTACCGGAAAGTTTGCCCAGTACCAGCTGTTACCGGAAAGGAGGCCCAGTACGTGCTGTTACCGGAATGGTGGCCCAGTAACTGCTTTTACCGGAAAGGAGGCCCAGTACCTGCTGTTACTGGAATGGTGGCCCAGTAACTGCTGTTACCGGAAAGGTGACCCAGTACTTGCTGTTACTGGAAAGGTGACCCAGTACCAGCTGTTACCGGAAAGGTGGCCCAGTACCTGCCGTTACCGGAAAGGTGGCGCAGTTCCTGCTGTTACCGGAAAGGTGGCCCAGTACCTGCTGTTACTGGAAAGGTTGCCCAGTACCTGCTGTTACCGGAAAGGTGGCCCAGTACTTGCTGTTACTGGAAAGGTTGCCCAGTACCTGCTGTTACCGGAAAGGTGGCACAGTACCTGCTGTTACCGGAAAGGTGGCACAGAGCCTTCTGTTACCGGAAAGGTGGCCCAGTACTTGCTGTTACCGGAAAGGTGGCCCAGTACCTGCTGTTACCGGAAAGGTGGCCCAGTACCTGCTGTTACCAGAAAGGTGGCACAGTACCTGCTGTTACCGGAAAGGTGGCCCAGTACCTGCTGTTACCGGAAAGGTGGCGCAGTTCCTGCTGTTACCGGAAAGGTGGCCCAGTACCTGCTGTTACCGGAAAGGTGACCCAGTACCTGCTGTTCCCGGAAAGTTGGCGCAGTTCCTGCCGTTCCCGGAAAGGTGGCCTAGTACCAGCTGTTACCGGAAAGGAGGCCCAGTACGTGCTGTTACCGGAATGGTGGCGCAGTACCTGTTGTTAACGGAAAGGTGGCCCAGTACCTGCTGTTACCGGAATGGTGGCCCTGTACCTGCTGTTACCGGAAAGGTGACCCAGTACTTGCTGTTCCCGGAAAGGTGGCCCAGTACCTGCTTTTACAGGAAAGGTGGCCCAGTACCTGCTGTTACCAGAAAGGTGGCCCAGTACCTGCTTTTACAGGAAAGGTGGCACAGTACCTGCTGTTCCCGGAAAGGTGGCGCAGTACCTGCTTTTACTGGAAAGGTGGCCCAGTACCAGCCGTTACCGGAAAGTTTGCCCAGTACCAGCTGTTACCGGAAAGGAGGCCCAGTACGTGCTGTTACCGGAATGGTGGCCCAGTAACTGCTTTTACCGGAAAGGAGGCCCAGTACCTGCTGTTACTGGAATGGTGGCCCAGTAACTGCTGTTACCGGAAAGGTGACCCAGTACCTGCTGTTCCCGGAAAGGTGGCCCAGTACCTGCTGTTACTGGAAAGGTGGCCCAGTACCTGCTGTTACTGGAAAGGTGGCCCAGTACGTGCTGTTACCGGAAAGGTGACCCAGTACCTGCTGTTCCCGGAAAGGTGGCCCAGTACCTGCTGTTAAAGGAAAGGTGGCCCAGTACCTGCTGTTACCGGAAAGGTGGCCCAGTACGTGCTGTTACCGGAAAGGTGGCCCAGTACCTGCTGTTACCGGAATGGTGGCCCTGTACCTGCTGTTACCGGAGAGGTGACCCAGTCCCTGCTGTTCCCGGAAAGGTGGCGCAGTTCCTGCTGTTACCGGAAAGGTGGCCCAGTACCTGCTGTTACTGGAAAGGTGGCGCAGTACCTGCTGTTCCCGGAAAGGTGTCCCAGTAACTGCTGTTACCGGAAAGGTGACCCAGTACCTGCTGTTCCCGGAAAGGTGGCCCAGTACCTGCTGTTACTGGAAAGGTGGCGCAGTACCAGCTGTTACCGGAAAAGTGGCCCAGTACGTGCTGTTACCGGAAAGGTGGCCCAGTACGTGCTGTTACCAGAAAGGTGGCCCAGTACCTGCTGTTTCCGGAAAGGTGGCCCAGTACGTGCTGTTACCAGAAAGGTGGACCAGTACCTGCTGTTCCCGGAAAGGTGGCGCAGTACCTGCTGTTACTGGAAAGGTGGCCCAGTACGTGCTGTTACCAGAAAGGTGGCCCAGTACCTGCTGTTTCCGGAAAGGTGGCCCAGTACGTGCTGTTACCAGAAAGGTGGCCCAGTACCTGCTGTTTCCGGAAAGGTGGCCCAGTACGTGCTGTTACCAGAAAGGTGGCCCAGTACCTGCTGTTTCCGGAAAGGTGGCCCAGTACGTGCTGTTACCAGAAAGGTGGCCCAGTACCTGCTGTTACCGGAAAGGTGGCCCAGTACCTGCTGTTCCTGGAAAGGTGGCCCAGTACGTGCTGTTCCCGGAAAGGTGGCCCAGTACCTGCTGTTACCGGAAAAGTGGCCCAGAACCTGCTGTTACCGGAAAGGTGGCGCAGTACCTGCTCTTACCGGAAAAGTGGCCCAGTACCTGCTGTTTCCGGAAAGTTGGCCCAGTACGTGCTGTTACCGGAAAAGTGGCCCAGTTCCTGCTGTTACCAGAAAGGTGACCCAGTACCTGCTGTTTCCGGAAAGGCGGCCCAGTACGTGCTGTTACCAGAAAGGTGGCCCAGTACCTGCTGTTCCTGGAAAGGTGGCCCAGAACCTGCTGTTACCGGAAAGGTGGCCCAGAACCTGCTGTTACCGGAAAGGTGGCGCAGTACCTGCCGTTACCGGAAAGGTAGCGCAGTTCCTGCTGTTACCGGAAAGGTGGCCCAGAACCTGCTGTTACCGGAAAGGTGGCCCAGTACCTGCTGTTACCGGAAAGGTGGCCCAGTACCTGCTGTTACCGGAAAGGTGGCCCAGTACGTGCTGTTACCGGAAAGGTGGCCCAGTACCTGCTGTTACCGGAAAGGTGGCCCAGAACCTGCTGTTACCGGAAAGGTGGCCCAGTACCTGCTGTTACCGGAAAGGTGGCCCAGAACCTGCTGTTACCGGAAAGGTGGCCCAGAACCTGCTGTTACCGGAAAGGTGGCGCAGTACCTGCCGTTACCGGAAAGGTAGCGCAGTTCCTGCTGTTACCGGAAAGGTGGCCCAGTACCTGCCGTTACCGGAAAGGTGGCCCAGAACCTGCTGTTACCGGAAAGGTAGCGCAGTTCCTGCTGTTACCGGAAAGGTGGCCCATTACCTGCTGTTACCGGAAAGGTGGCGCAGTACCTGCCGTTACCGGAAAGGTAGCGCAGTTCCTGCTGTTACCGGAAAGGTGGCCCAGTACCTGCTGTTACTGGAAAGGTGGCCCATTAGCTGCTGTTACCGGAAAGGTGGCCCAGTACCTGCTGTTACTGGATAGGTGGCACAGTACCTGCTGTTACTGGAAAGGTTGCCCAGTACCTGCTGTTACCAGAAAGGTATCACAGTACCTGCTGTTCCCGGAAAGGTGGCACAGAACATTCTGTTACCGGAAAGGTGGACCAGTACCTGCTGTTACCTGAAAAGTGGCACAGTACCTTCTGTTACCGGAAAGGTGGCACAGAACCTTCTGTTACCGGAAAGGTGGCCCAGTATCTGCTGTTACCGGAAAGGTGGTACAGTACCTGCTGTTACCGGAAAGGTGGCACAGTACCTGCTGTTACTGGAAAGGTGGCCCAGTACCTGCTGTTACCGGACAGGTGGCACAGTACCTGCTGTTACCGGAAAGGTGGCCCAGTGCCTGCCGTTACTGGAAAGGTGGCCCAGTACCTGCTGTTACCGGACAGGTGGCACAGTACCTTCTGTTACCGGAAAGGTGGCCCAGTACCTGTTGTTACTGGAAAAGTGGCCCAGTACCTGCTGTTACCGGAAAGGTGGCCCAGTAGCTGCTGTTACCGGAAAGGTGGCGCAGTTCCTGCTGTTCCCGGAGAGATGGCGCAGAACCTGCTGTAACCGGAAAAGTGGCCCAGTACCTGCTGTTACCGGAAAGGTGGCCCAGTACCTGCTGTTACCGGAAAGGTGGCACAGTACCTGCTGTTACCGGAAACGAGGCGCAGTATCTGCTGTTAGCAGAAAGGTTGCGCAGTACCTGCTGTTACTGGAAAGGTGGCACAGTACCTGCTGTTACCGGAAAGGTGGCCCAGTACCTGCTGTTACCGGACAGGTGGCACAGTACCTGCTGTTACCGGAAAGGTGGCCCAGTGCCTGCCGTTACTGGAAAGGTGGCCCAGTACCTGCTGTTACCGGACAGGTGGCACAGTACCTTCTGTTACCGGAAAGGTGGCCCAGTACCTGTTGTTACTGGAAAAGTGGCCCAGTACCTGCTGTTACCGGAAAGGTGGCCCAGTACCTGCCGTTACCGGAAAGGTGGCGCAGTTCCTGCTGATACCGGAAAGGTGGCGCAGTACCTGCTGTTACTGGAAAGGTGGCCCAGTAGCTGCTGTTACCGAAAAGGTGGCACAGTACCTGCTGTTACCGATAAGGTGGCCCAGTACGTGCTGTTACCGGAAAGGTGGCCCAGTACCTGCTGTTACCGGAATGGTGGCCCTGTACCTGCTGTTACCGGAAAGGTGACCCAGTACTTGCTGTTCCCGGAAAGGTGGCCCAGTACCTGCTTTTACAGGAAAGGTGGCCCAGTACCTGCTGTTACCAGAAAGGTGGCCCAGTACCTGCTTTTACAGGAAAGGTGGCACAGTACCTGCTGTTCCCGGAAAGGTGGCGCAGTACCTGCTTTTACTGGAAAGGTGGCCCAGTACCAGCCGTTACCGGAAAGTTTGCCCAGTACCAGCTGTTACCGGAAAGGAGGCCCAGTACGTGCTGTTACCGGAATGGTGGCCCAGTAACTGCTTTTACCGGAAAGGAGGCCCAGTACCTGCTGTTACTGGAATGGTGGCCCAGTAACTGCTGTTACCGGAAAGGTGACCCAGTACTTGCTGTTACTGGAAAGGTGACCCAGTACCAGCTGTTACCGGAAAGGTGGCCCAGTACCTGCCGTTACCGGAAAGGTGGCGCAGTTCCTGCTGTTACCGGAAAGGTGGCCCAGTACCTGCTGTTACTGGAAAGGTTGCCCAGTACCTGCTGTTACCGGAAAGGTGGCCCAGTACTTGCTGTTACTGGAAAGGTTGCCCAGTACCTGCTGTTACCGGAAAGGTGGCACAGAGCCTTCTGTTACCGGAAAGGTGGCCCAGTACTTGCTGTTACCGGAAAGGTGGCCCAGTACCTGCTGTTACCGGAAAGGTGGCCCAGTACCTGCTGTTACCAGAAAGGTGGCACAGTACCTGCTGTTACCGGAAAGGTGGCCCAGTACCTGCTGTTACCGGAAAGGTGGCGCAGTTCCTGCTGTTACCGGAAAGGTGGCCCAGTACCTGCTGTTACCGGAAAGGTGACCCAGTACCTGCTGTTCCCGGAAAGTTGGCGCAGTTCCTGCCGTTCCCGGAAAGGTGGCCTAGTACCAGCTGTTACCGGAAAGGAGGCCCAGTACGTGCTGTTACCGGAATGGTGGCGCAGTACCTGTTGTTAACGGAAAGGTGGCCCAGTACCTGCTGTTACCGGAATGGTGGCCCTGTACCTGCTGTTACCGGAAAGGTGACCCAGTACTTGCTGTTCCCGGAAAGGTGGCCCAGTACCTGCTTTTACTGGAAAGGTGGCCCAGTACCAGCCGTTACCGGAAAGTTTGCCCAGTACCAGCTGTTACCGGAAAGGAGGCCCAGTACGTGCTGTTACCGGAATGGTGGCCCAGTAACTGCTTTTACCGGAAAGGAGGCCCAGTACCTGCTGTTACTGGAATGGTGGCCCAGTAACTGCTGTTACCGGAAAGGTGACCCAGTACCTGCTGTTCCCGGAAAGGTGGCCCAGTACCTGCTGTTACTGGAAAGGTGGCCCAGTACCTGCTGTTACTGGAAAGGTGGCCCAGTACGTGCTGTTACCGGAAAGGTGACCCAGTACCTGCTGTTCCCGGAAAGGTGGCCCAGTACCTGCTGTTAAAGGAAAGGTGGCCCAGTACCTGCTGTTACCGGAAAGGTGGCCCAGTACGTGCTGTTACCGGAAAGGTGGCCCAGTACCTGCTGTTACCGGAATGGTGGCCCTGTACCTGCTGTTACCGGAGAGGTGACCCAGTCCCTGCTGTTCCCGGAAAGGTGGCGCAGTTCCTGCTGTTACCGGAAAGGTGGCCCAGTACCTGCTGTTACTGGAAAGGTGGCGCAGTACCTGCTGTTCCCGGAAAGGTGTCCCAGTAACTGCTGTTACCGGAAAGGTGACCCAGTACCTGCTGTTCCCGGAAAGGTGGCCCAGTACCTGCTGTTACTGGAAAGGTGGCGCAGTACCAGCTGTTACCGGAAAAGTGGCCCAGTACGTGCTGTTACCGGAAAGGTGGCCCAGTACGTGCTGTTACCAGAAAGGTGGCCCAGTACCTGCTGTTTCCGGAAAGGTGGCCCAGTACGTGCTGTTACCAGAAAGGTGGACCAGTACCTGCTGTTCCCGGAAAGGTGGCGCAGTACCTGCTGTTACTGGAAAGGTGGCCCAGTACGTGCTGTTACCAGAAAGGTGGCCCAGTACCTGCTGTTTCCGGAAAGGTGGCCCAGTACGTGCTGTTACCAGAAAGGTGGCCCAGTACCTGCTGTTTCCGGAAAGGTGGCCCAGTACGTGCTGTTACCAGAAAGGTGGCCCAGTACCTGCTGTTTCCGGAAAGGTGGCCCAGTACGTGCTGTTACCAGAAAGGTGGCCCAGTACCTGCTGTTACCGGAAAGGTGGCCCAGTACCTGCTGTTCCTGGAAAGGTGGCCCAGTACGTGCTGTTCCCGGAAAGGTGGCCCAGTACCTGCTGTTACCGGAAAAGTGGCCCAGAACCTGCTGTTACCGGAAAGGTGGCGCAGTACCTGCTCTTACCGGAAAAGTGGCCCAGTACCTGCTGTTTCCGGAAAGTTGGCCCAGTACGTGCTGTTACCGGAAAAGTGGCCCAGTTCCTGCTGTTACCAGAAAGGTGACCCAGTACCTGCTGTTTCCGGAAAGGCGGCCCAGTACGTGCTGTTACCAGAAAGGTGGCCCAGTACCTGCTGTTCCTGGAAAGGTGGCCCAGAACCTGCTGTTACCGGAAAGGTGGCCCAGAACCTGCTGTTACCGGAAAGGTGGCGCAGTACCTGCCGTTACCGGAAAGGTAGCGCAGTTCCTGCTGTTACCGGAAAGGTGGCCCAGAACCTGCTGTTACCGGAAAGGTGGCCCAGTACCTGCTGTTACCGGAAAGGTGGCCCAGTACCTGCTGTTACCGGAAAGGTGGCCCAGTACGTGCTGTTACCGGAAAGGTGGCCCAGTACCTGCTGTTACCGGAAAGGTGGCCCAGAACCTGCTGTTACCGGAAAGGTGGCCCAGTACCTGCTGTTACCGGAAAGGTGGCCCAGAACCTGCTGTTACCGGAAAGGTGGCCCAGAACCTGCTGTTACCGGAAAGGTGGCGCAGTACCTGCCGTTACCGGAAAGGTAGCGCAGTTCCTGCTGTTACCGGAAAGGTGGCCCAGTACCTGCCGTTACCGGAAAGGTGGCCCAGAACCTGCTGTTACCGGAAAGGTAGCGCAGTTCCTGCTGTTACCGGAAAGGTGGCCCATTACCTGCTGTTACCGGAAAGGTGGCGCAGTACCTGCCGTTACCGGAAAGGTAGCGCAGTTCCTGCTGTTACCGGAAAGGTGGCCCAGTACCTGCTGTTACTGGAAAGGTGGCCCATTAGCTGCTGTTACCGGAAAGGTGGCCCAGTACCTGCTGTTACTGGATAGGTGGCACAGTACCTGCTGTTACTGGAAAGGTTGCCCAGTACCTGCTGTTACCAGAAAGGTATCACAGTACCTGCTGTTCCCGGAAAGGTGGCACAGAACATTCTGTTACCGGAAAGTTGGACCAGTACCTGCTGTTACCTGAAAAGTGGCACAGTACCTTCTGTTACCGGAAAGGTGGCACAGAACCTTCTGTTACCGGAAAGGTGGCCCAGTATCTGCTGTTACCGGAAAGGTGGTACAGTACCTGCTGTTACCGGAAAGGTGGCACAGTACCTGCTGTTACTGGAAAGGTGGCCCAGTACCTGCTGTTACCGGACAGGTGGCACAGTACCTGCTGTTACCGGAAAGGTGGCCCAGTGCCTGCCGTTACTGGAAAGGTGGCCCAGTACCTGCTGTTACCGGACAGGTGGCACAGTACCTTCTGTTACCGGAAAGGTGGCCCAGTACCTGTTGTTACTGGAAAAGTGGCCCAGTACCTGCTGTTACCGGAAAGGTGGCCCAGTACCTGCTGTTACCGGAAAGGTGGCCCAGTACCTGCTGTTCCTGGAAAGGTGGCCCAGTACGTGCTGTTCCCGGAAAGGTGGCCCAGTACCTGCTGTTACCGGAAAAGTGGCCCAGAACCTGCTGTTACCGGAAAGGTGGCGCAGTACCTGCTCTTACCGGAAAAGTGGCCCAGTACCTGCTGTTTCCGGAAAGTTGGCCCAGTACGTGCTGTTACCGGAAAAGTGGCCCAGTTCCTGCTGTTACCAGAAAGGTGACCCAGTACCTGCTGTTTCCGGAAAGGCGGCCCAGTACGTGCTGTTACCAGAAAGGTGGCCCAGTACCTGCTGTTCCTGGAAAGGTGGCCCAGAACCTGCTGTTACCGGAAAGGTGGCCCAGAACCTGCTGTTACCGGAAAGGTGGCGCAGTACCTGCCGTTACCGGAAAGGTAGCGCAGTTCCTGCTGTTACCGGAAAGGTGGCCCAGAACCTGCTGTTACCGGAAAGGTGGCCCAGTACCTGCTGTTACCGGAAAGGTGGCCCAGTACCTGCTGTTACCGGAAAGGTGGCCCAGTACGTGCTGTTACCGGAAAGGTGGCCCAGTACCTGCTGTTACCGGAAAGGTGGCCCAGAACCTGCTGTTACCGGAAAGGTGGCCCAGTACCTGCTGTTACCGGAAAGGTGGCCCAGAACCTGCTGTTACCGGAAAGGTGGCCCAGAACCTGCTGTTACCGGAAAGGTGGCGCAGTACCTGCCGTTACCGGAAAGGTAGCGCAGTTCCTGCTGTTACCGGAAAGGTGGCCCAGAACCTGCTGTTACCGGAAAGGTAGCGCAGTTCCTGCTGTTACCGGAAAGGTGGCCCATTACCTGCTGTTACCGGAAAGGTGGCGCAGTACCTGCCGTTACCGGAAAGGTAGCGCAGTTCCTGCTGTTACCGGAAAGGTGGCCCAGTACCTGCTGTTACTGGAAAGGTGGCCCATTAGCTGCTGTTACCGGAAAGGTGGCCCAGTACCTGCTGTTACTGGATAGGTGGCACAGTACCTGCTGTTACTGGAAAGGTTGCCCAGTACCTGCTGTTACCAGAAAGGTATCACAGTACCTGCTGTTCCCGGAAAGGTGGCACAGAACATTCTGTTACCGGAAAGGTGGACCAGTACCTGCTGTTACCTGAAAAGTGGCACAGTACCTTCTGTTACCGGAAAGGTGGCACACAACCTTCTGTTACCGGAAAGGTGGCCCAGTATCTGCTGTTACCGGAAAGGTGGTACAGTACCTGCTGTTACCGGAAAGGTGGCACAGTACCTGCTGTTACTGGAAAGGTGGCCCAGTACCTGCTGTTACCGGACAGGTGGCACAGTACCTGCTGTTACCGGAAAGGTGGCCCAGTGCCTGCCGTTACTGGAAAGGTGGCCCAGTACCTGCTGTTACCGGACAGGTGGCACAGTACCTTCTGTTACCGGAAAGGTGGCCCAGTACCTGTTGTTACTGGAAAAGTGGCCCAGTACCTGCTGTTACCGGAAAGGTGGCCCAGTAGCTGCTGTTACCGGAAAGGTGGCGCAGTTCCTGCTGTTCCCGGAGAGATGGCGCAGAACCTGCTGTAACCGGAAAAGTGGCCCAGTACCTGCTGTTACCGGAAAGGTGGCCCAGTACCTGCTGTTACCGGAAAGGTGGCACAGTACCTGCTGTTACCGGAAACGAGGCGCAGTATCTGCTGTTAGCAGAAAGGTTGCGCAGTACCTGCTGTTACTGGAAAGGTGGCACAGTACCTGCTGTTACCGGAAAGGTGGCCCAGTACCTGCTGTTACCGGACAGGTGGCACAGTACCTGCTGTTACCGGAAAGGTGGCCCAGTGCCTGCCGTTACTGGAAAGGTGGCCCAGTACCTGCTGTTACCGGACAGGTGGCACAGTACCTTCTGTTACCGGAAAGGTGGCCCAGTACCTGTTGTTACTGGAAAAGTGGCCCAGTACCTGCTGTTACCGGAAAGGTGGCCCAGTACCTGCCGTTACCGGAAAGGTGGCGCAGTTCCTGCTGATACCGGAAAGGTGGCGCAGTACCTGCTGTTACTGGAAAGGTGGCCCAGTAGCTGCTGTTACCGAAAAGGTGGCACAGTACCTGCTGTTACCGATAAGGTGGCCCAGTACGTGCTGTTACCGGAAAGGTGGCCCAGTACCTGCTGTTACCGGAATGGTGGCCCTGTACCTGCTGTTACCGGAAAGGTGACCCAGTACTTGCTGTTCCCGGAAAGGTGGCCCAGTACCTGCTTTTACAGGAAAGGTGGCCCAGTACCTGCTGTTACCAGAAAGGTGGCCCAGTACCTGCTGTTACAGGAAAGGTGGCACAGTACCTGCTGTTCCCGGAAAGGTGGCGCAGTACCTGCTTTTACTGGAAAGGTGGCCCAGTACCAGCCGTTACCGGAAAGTTTGCCCAGTACCAGCTGTTACCGGAAAGGAGGCCCAGTACGTGCTGTTACCGGAATGGTGGCCCAGTAACTGCTTTTACCGGAAAGGAGGCCCAGTACCTGCTGTTACTGGAATGGTGGCCCAGTAACTGCTGTTACCGGAAAGGTGACCCAGTACTTGCTGTTACTGGAAAGGTGACCCAGTACCAGCTGTTACCGGAAAGGTGGCCCAGTACCTGCCGTTACCGGAAAGGTGGCGCAGTTCCTGCTGTTACCGGAAAGGTGGCCCAGTACCTGCTGTTACTGGAAAGGTTGCCCAGTACCTGCTGTTACCGGAAAGGTGGCCCAGTACTTGCTGTTACTGGAAAGGTTGCCCAGTACCTGCTGTTACCGGAAAGGTGGCACAGAGCCTTCTGTTACCGGAAAGGTGGCCCAGTACTTGCTGTTACCGGAAAGGTGGCCCAGTACCTGCTGTTACCGGAAAGGTGGCCCAGTACCTGCTGTTACCAGAAAGGTGGCACAGTACCTGCTGTTACCGGAAAGGTGGCCCAGTACCTGCTGTTACCGGAAAGGTGGCGCAGTTCCTGCTGTTACCGGAAAGGTGGCCCAGTACCTGCTGTTACCGGAAAGGTGACCCAGTACCTGCTGTTCCCGGAAAGTTGGCGCAGTTCCTGCCGTTCCCGGAAAGGTGGCCTAGTACCAGCTGTTACCGGAAAGGAGGCCCAGTACGTGCTGTTACCGGAATGGTGGCGCAGTACCTGTTGTTAACGGAAAGGTGGCCCAGTACCTGCTGTTACCGGAATGGTGGCCCTGTACCTGCTGTTACCGGAAAGGTGACCCAGTACTTGCTGTTCCCGGAAAGGTGGCCCAGTACCTGCTTTTACAGGAAAGGTGGCCCAGTACCTGCTGTTACCAGAAAGGTGGCCCAGTACCTGCTTTTACAGGAAAGGTGGCACAGTACCTGCTGTTCCCGGAAAGGTGGCGCAGTACCTGCTTTTACTGGAAAGGTGGCCCAGTACCAGCCGTTACCGGAAAGTTTGCCCAGTACCAGCTGTTACCGGAAAGGAGGCCCAGTACGTGCTGTTACCGGAATGGTGGCCCAGTAACTGCTTTTACCGGAAAGGAGGCCCAGTACCTGCTGTTACTGGAATGGTGGCCCAGTAACTGCTGTTACCGGAAAGGTGACCCAGTACCTGCTGTTCCCGGAAAGGTGGCCCAGTACCTGCTGTTACTGGAAAGGTGGCCCAGTACCTGCTGTTACTGGAAAGGTGGCCCAGTACGTGCTGTTACCGGAAAGGTGACCCAGTACCTGCTGTTCCCGGAAAGGTGGCCCAGTACCTGCTGTTAAAGGAAAGGTGGCCCAGTACCTGCTGTTACCGGAAAGGTGGCCCAGTACGTGCTGTTACCGGAAAGGTGGCCCAGTACCTGCTGTTACCGGAATGGTGGCCCTGTACCTGCTGTTACCGGAGAGGTGACCCAGTCCCTGCTGTTCCCGGAAAGGTGGCGCAGTTCCTGCTGTTACCGGAAAGGTGGCCCAGTACCTGCTGTTACTGGAAAGGTGGCGCAGTACCTGCTGTTCCCGGAAAGGTGTCCCAGTAACTGCTGTTACCGGAAAGGTGACCCAGTACCTGCTGTTCCCGGAAAGGTGGCCCAGTACCTGCTGTTACTGGAAAGGTGGCGCAGTACCAGCTGTTACCGGAAAAGTGGCCCAGTACGTGCTGTTACCGGAAAGGTGGCCCAGTACGTGCTGTTACCAGAAAGGTGGCCCAGTACCTGCTGTTTCCGGAAAGGTGGCCCAGTACGTGCTGTTACCAGAAAGGTGGACCAGTACCTGCTGTTCCCGGAAAGGTGGCGCAGTACCTGCTGTTACTGGAAAGGTGGCCCAGTACGTGCTGTTACCAGAAAGGTGGCCCAGTACCTGCTGTTTCCGGAAAGGTGGCCCAGTACGTGCTGTTACCAGAAAGGTGGCCCAGTACCTGCTGTTTCCGGAAAGGTGGCCCAGTACGTGCTGTTACCAGAAAGGTGGCCCAGTACCTGCTGTTTCCGGAAAGGTGGCCCAGTACGTGCTGTTACCAGAAAGGTGGCCCAGTACCTGCTGTTACCGGAAAGGTGGCCCAGTACCTGCTGTTCCTGGAAAGGTGGCCCAGTACGTGCTGTTCCCGGAAAGGTGGCCCAGTACCTGCTGTTACCGGAAAAGTGGCCCAGAACCTGCTGTTACCGGAAAGGTGGCGCAGTACCTGCTCTTACCGGAAAAGTGGCCCAGTACCTGCTGTTTCCGGAAAGTTGGCCCAGTACGTGCTGTTACCGGAAAAGTGGCCCAGTTCCTGCTGTTACCAGAAAGGTGACCCAGTACCTGCTGTTTCCGGAAAGGCGGCCCAGTACGTGCTGTTACCAGAAAGGTGGCCCAGTACCTGCTGTTCCTGGAAAGGTGGCCCAGAACCTGCTGTTACCGGAAAGGTGGCCCAGAACCTGCTGTTACCGGAAAGGTGGCGCAGTACCTGCCGTTACCGGAAAGGTAGCGCAGTTCCTGCTGTTACCGGAAAGGTGGCCCAGAACCTGCTGTTACCGGAAAGGTGGCCCAGTACCTGCTGTTACCGGAAAGGTGGCCCAGTACCTGCTGTTACCGGAAAGGTGGCCCAGTACGTGCTGTTACCGGAAAGGTGGCCCAGTACCTGCTGTTACCGGAAAGGTGGCCCAGAACCTGCTGTTACCGGAAAGGTGGCCCAGTACCTGCTGTTACCGGAAAGGTGGCCCAGAACCTGCTGTTACCGGAAAGGTGGCCCAGAACCTGCTGTTACCGGAAAGGTGGCGCAGTACCTGCCGTTACCGGAAAGGTAGCGCAGTTCCTGCTGTTACCGGAAAGGTGGCCCAGTACCTGCCGTTACCGGAAAGGTGGCCCAGAACCTGCTGTTACCGGAAAGGTAGCGCAGTTCCTGCTGTTACCGGAAAGGTGGCCCATTACCTGCTGTTACCGGAAAGGTGGCGCAGTACCTGCCGTTACCGGATAGGTAGCGCAGTTCCTGCTGTTACCGGAAAGGTGGCCCAGTACCTGCTGTTACTGGAAAGGTGGCCCATTAGCTGCTGTTACCGGAAAGGTGGCCCAGTACCTGCTGTTACTGGATAGGTGGCACAGTACCTGCTGTTACTGGAAAGGTTGCCCAGTACCTGCTGTTACCAGAAAGGTATCACAGTACCTGCTGTTCCCGGAAAGGTGGCACAGAACATTCTGTTACCGGAAAGGTGGACCAGTACCTGCTGTTACCTGAAAAGTGGCACAGTACCTTCTGTTACCGGAAAGGTGGCACAGAACCTTCTGTTACCGGAAAGGTGGCCCAGTATCTGCTGTTACCGGAAAGGTGGTACAGTACCTGCTGTTACCGGAAAGGTGGCACAGTACCTGCTGTTACTGGAAAGGTGGCCCAGTACCTGCTGTTACCGGACAGGTGGCACAGTACCTGCTGTTACCGGAAAGGTGGCCCAGTGCCTGCCGTTACTGGAAAGGTGGCCCAGTACCTGCTGTTACCGGACAGGTGGCACAGTACCTTCTGTTACCGGAAAGGTGGCCCAGTACCTGTTGTTACTGGAAAAGTGGCCCAGTACCTGCTGTTACCGGAAAGGTGGCCCAGTAGCTGCTGTTACCGGAAAGGTGGCGCAGTTCCTGCTGTTCCCGGAGAGATGGCGCAGAACCTGCTGTAACCGGAAAAGTGGCCCAGTACCTGCTGTTACCGGAAAGGTGGCCCAGTACCTGCTGTTACCGGAAAGGTGGCACAGTACCTGCTGTTACCGGAAACGAGGCGCAGTATCTGCTGTTAGCAGAAAGGTTGCGCAGTACCTGCTGTTACTGGAAAGGTGGCACAGTACCTGCTGTTACCGGAAAGGTGGCCCAGTACCTGCTGTTACCGGACAGGTGGCACAGTACCTGCTGTTACCGGAAAGGTGGCCCAGTGCCTGCCGTTACTGGAAAGGTGGCCCAGTACCTGCTGTTACCGGACAGGTGGCACAGTACCTTCTGTTACCGGAAAGGTGGCCCAGTACCTGTTGTTACTGGAAAAGTGGCCCAGTACCTGCTGTTACCGGAAAGGTGGCCCAGTACCTGCCGTTACCGGAAAGGTGGCGCAGTTCCTGCTGATACCGGAAAGGTGGCGCAGTACCTGCTGTTACTGGAAAGGTGGCCCAGTAGCTGCTGTTACCGAAAAGGTGGCACAGTACCTGCTGTTACCGATAAGGTGGCCCAGTACGTGCTGTTACCGGAAAGGTGGCCCAGTACCTTCTGTTACCGGAAAGGTCTCCCAGTACCTTCTGTTACCGGAAAGGTGGCCCAGTACCTGCTGTTACCGGAATGGTGGCTCAGTGCCTGCCGTTACTGGAAAGGTGGCCCAGTACCTGCTGTTAACGGAAAGGTGGCACAGTACCTGCTGTTACCGGAAAGGTGGCGCAGTTCCTGCTGTTCCCAGAAAGATGGCGCAGTACCTGCTGTTACCGGAAAGGTGGCCCAGTACCTGCTGTTACCGGAAAGGTGGCCCAGTACCTGCTGTTACCGGAAAGGTGGCCCAGTACCTGCTGTTACCGGACAGGTGGCACAGTACCTGCTGTTACCGGAAAGGTGGCCCAGTGCCTGCCGTTACTGGAAAGGTGGCCCAGTACCTGCTGTTACCGGACAGGTGGCACAGTACCTTCTGTTACCGGAAAGGTGGCCCAGTACCTGTTGTTACTGGAAAAGTGGCCCAGTACCTGCTGTTACCGGAAAGGTGGCCCAGTAGCTGCTGTTACCGGAAAGGTGGCGCAGTTCCTGCTGTTCCCGGAGAGATGGCGCAGAACCTGCTGTAACCGGAAAAGTGGCCCAGTACCTGCTGTTACCGGAAAGGTGGCCCAGTACCTGCTGTTACCAGAAAGGTGGCACAGTACCTGCTGTTACCGGAAACGAGGCGCAGTATCTGCTGTTAGCAGAAAGGTTGCGCAGTACCTGCTGTTACTGGAAAGGTGGCACAGTACCTGCTGTTACCGGAAAGGTGGCCCAGTACCTGCTGTTACCGGACAGGTGGCACAGTACCTGCTGTTACCGGAAAGGTGGCCCAGTGCCTGCCGTTACTGGAAAGGTGGCCCAGTACCTGCTGTTACCGGACAGGTGGCACAGTACCTTCTGTTACCGGAAAGGTGGCCCAGTACCTGTTGTTACTGGAAAAGTGGCCCAGTACCTGCTGTTACCGGAAAGGTGGCCCAGTACCTGCCGTTACCGGAAAGGTGGCGCAGTTCCTGCTGATACCGGAAAGGTGGCGCAGTACCTGCTGTTACTGGAAAGGTGGCCCAGTAGCTGCTGTTACCGAAAAGGTGGCACAGTACCTGCTGTTACCGATAAGGTGGCCCAGTACGTGCTGTTACCGGAAAGGTGGCCCAGTACCTTCTGTTACCGGAAAGGTCTCCCAGTACCTTCTGTTACCGGAAAGGTGGCCCAGTACCTGCTGTTACCGGAATGGTGGCTCAGTGCCTGCCGTTACTGGAAAGGTGGCCCAGTACCTGCTGTTAACGGAAAGGTGGCACAGTACCTGCTGTTACCGGAAAGGTGGCGCAGTTCCTGCTGTTCCCAGAAAGATGGCGCAGTACCTGCTGTTACCGGAAAGGTGGCCCAGTACCTGCTGTTACCGGAAAGGTGGCCCAGTACCTGCTGTTACCGGAAAGGTGGCCCAATACCTGCTGTTACCGGAAAGGTGGCCCAGTACCTGCTGTTACCGGAAAGGTTGCGCAGTTCCTGCTTTTACCGGAAAGGTGGCCCAGTACCTGCTGTTACCGGAAAGGTGGCCCAGTACCTGCTGTTACCGGAAAGGTTGCGCAGTTCCTGCTTTTACCGGAAAGGTGGCCCAGTACCTGCTGTTACCAGAAAGGTGGCACAGTACCTGCTGTTACCGGAAAGGTGGCCCAGTACCTGCTGTTACTGGAAAGGTTGCCCAGTACCTGCTGTTACCGGAAAGGTGGCCCAGTACCTGCTGTTACTGGAAAGGTGGCGCAGTACCTGCTGTTACCAGAAAGGTGGCACAGAACCTTCTGTTACCGGAAAGGTGGCCCAGTACCTGCTGTTACTGGAAAGGTTGCCCAGTACCTGCTGTTACCGGAAAGATGGTACAGTACCTGCTGTTACCGGAAAGGTGGCGCAGTTCCTGCTGTTACCGGAAAGGTGGCCCAGTACCTGCTGTTACCGGAAAGGTGGCCCAGTACCTGCTGTTACCGGAAAGGTGGCACAGTACCTGCTGTTACCGGAAAGGTGGCACAGTACCTGCTGTTACCGTAAAGGTGGCCCACTACCTGCTGTTACTGGAAAGGTGACCCAGTACCTGCTGTTACCGGAAAGGTGGCCCAGTACCTGCTGTTACCGGAAAGGTGGCACAGTACCTGCTGTTACCGGAAAGGTGGCCCAGTACCTGCTGTTACCGGAAAGGTGGTACAGT
The DNA here is from genome assembly GCF_048418815.1 of Hemitrygon akajei. Classification (NCBI taxonomy): domain Eukaryota; kingdom Metazoa; phylum Chordata; class Chondrichthyes; order Myliobatiformes; family Dasyatidae; genus Hemitrygon; species Hemitrygon akajei. The sequence goes on from NC_133127.1 coordinate 112,317,213, forward strand.
ACCTGCTGTTACCGGAAAGGTGGCACAGTACCTGCTGTTACCGGAAAGGTGGCCCAGTACCTGCTGTTACCGGACAGGTGGCCCAGTGCCTGCCGTTACTGGAAAGGTGGCCCAGTACCTGCTGTTACCGGACAGGTGGCACAGTACCTTCTGTTACCGGAAAGGTGGCCCAGTACCTGTTGTTACTGGAAAAGTGGCCCAGTACCTGCTGTTACCGGAAAGGTGGCCCAGTAGCTGCTGTTACCGGAAAGGTGGCGCAGTTCCTGCTGTTCCCGGAGAGATGGCGCAGAACCTGCTGTAACCGGAAAGGTGGCCCAGTACCTGCTGTTACCGGAAAGGTGGCCCAGTACCTGCTGTTACCGGAAAGGTGGCACAGCACCTGCTGTTACCGGAAACGAGGCGCAGTATCTGCTGTTACCGGAAAGGTTGCGCAGTACCTGCTGTTACCGGAAAGGTGGCCCAGTACCTGCTGTTTCCGGAAAGTTGGCCCAGTACGTGCTGTTACCGGAAAAGTGGCCCAGTTCCTGCTGTTACCAGAAAGGTGACCCAGTACCTGCTGTTTCCGGAAAGGTGGCCCAGTACGTGCTGTTACCGGAAAGGTGGCCCAGTACCTGCTGTTACCGGAAAGGTGGCCCAGTACCTGCTGTTCCTGGAAAGGTGGCCCAGTACGTGCTGTTTCCGGAAAGGTGGCCCAGTACGTGCTGTTTCCGGAAAGGTGACCCAGTACCTGCTGTTTCCGGAAAGGTGGCCCAGTACGTGCTGTTACCGGAAAGGTGGCCCAGTTCCTGCTGTTACCAGAAAGGTGACCCAGTACCTGCTGTTTCCGGAAAGGTGGCCCAGTACGTGCTGTTACCAGAAAGGTGGCCCAGTACCTGCTGTTACCGGAAAGGTGGCCCAGTACGTGCTGTTCCCGGAAAGGTGGCCCAGTACCTGCTGTTACCGGAAAGGTGGCGCAGTACCTGCCGTTACCGGAAAGGTAGCGCAGTTCCTGCTGTTACCGGAAAGGTGGCCCAGTAGCTGCTGTTACCGGAAAGGTGGCCCAGTACCTGCTGTAACCGGAAAGGTGGCCCAGTACCTGCTGTTACTGGAAAGGTTGCCCAGTACCTGCTGTTACCAGAAAGGTGGCACAGTACCTGCTGTTCCCGGAAAGGTGGCACAGAACCTTCTGTTACCGGAAAGGTGGCCCAGTACCTGCTGTTACTGGAAAGGTTGCCCAGTACCTGCTGTTACCTGACAGGTGGCACAGTACCTGCTGTTACCGGAAAGGTGGCACAGAACCTTCTGTTACCGGAAAGGTGGCCCAGTACCTGCTGTTACCGGAAAGGTGGTACAGTACCTGCTGTTACCGGAAAGGTGGCACAGTACCTGCTGTTACCGGAAAGGTGGCCCAGTACCTGCTGTTACCGGAAAGGTGGCACAGTACCTGCTGTTACCGGAAAGGTGGCCCAGTGCCTGCCGTTACTGGAAAGGTGGCCCCGTACCTGCTGTTACCGGACAGGTGGCACAGTACCTTCTGTTACCGGAAAGGTGGCCCAGTACCTGTTGTTACTGGAAAAGTGGCCCAGAACCTGCTGTTACCGGAAAGGTGGCCCAGTAGCTGCTGTTACCGGAAAGGTGGCCCAGTACCTGCTGTTACCGGAAAGGTGGCCCAGTACCTGCTGTTACCGGAAAGGTGGCGCAGTACCTGCTGTTACCGGAAAGGTGGCCCAGTAGCTGCTGTTACCGGAAATGTGGAGCAGTTCCTGCTGTTCCCGGAGAGATGGCGCAGTACCTGCTGTAACCGGAAAGGTGGCCCAGTACCTGCTGTTACCGGAAAGGTGGCCCCGAACGTGCTGTTACTGGAAAGGTGGCCCAGTAGCTGCTGTTACCGGAAAGGTGGCCCAGTACCTGCTGTTACCGGAAAGGTGGCACAGTACCTGCTGTTACTGGAAAGGTGGCCCAGTACCTGCTGTTACCGGAAAGGTGGCACAGTACCTGCTGTTACTGGAAAGGTTGCCCAGTACCTGCTGTTACCAGAAAGGTGGCACAGAACCTGCTGTTACCGGAAAGGTGGCCCAGTACCTGCTGTTACCGGAAAGGTGGTACAGTACCTGCTGTTACCGGAAAGGTGGCACAGAACCTTCTGTTACCGGAAAGGTGGCCCAGTACCTGCTGTTACCGGAAAGGTGGTACAGTACCTGCTGTTACCGGAAAGGTGGCACAGTACCTGCTGTTACCGGAAAGGTGGCCCAGTACCTGCTGTTACCGGACAGGTGGCACAGTACCTGCTGTTACCGGAAAGGTGGCCAAGTGCCTGCCGTTACTGGAAAGGTGGCCTAGTACCTGCTGTTACCGGACAGGTGGCACAGTACCTTCTGTTACCGGAAAGGTGGCCCAGTACCTGTTGTTACTGGAAAAGTGGCCCAGTACCTGCTGTTACCGGAAAGGTGGCCCAGTAGCTGCTGTTACCGGAAAGGTGGCGCAGTTCCTGCTGTTCCCGGAGAGATGGCGCAGAACCTGCTGTAACCGGAAAGGTGGCCCAGTACCTGCTGTTACCGGAAAGGTGGCCCAGTACCTGCTGTTACCGGAAAGGTGGCCCAGTACCAGCTGTTACCTGAAAGGTGGCCCACTACCTGCTGTTACCGGAAATGTGGCGCAGTTCCTGCTGTTACCGGAAAGGTGGCCCAGTACCTGCTGTTACCGGAAAGGTGTCCCAGTACCTGCTGTTACCGGAAAAGTATCCCAGTACATACTGTTACCGGAAAAGTGGCCCAGTACCAGCTGTTACCGGAAAGGTGGCCTAGTATGTGCTGTTACCGGAAAAGTGGCCCAGTACGTGCCGTTACCGGAAAGGTGGCGCAGTTCCTGCTGATACCGGAAAGGTGGCCCAGTACCTGCTGTTACTGGAAAGGTGGCGCAGTTCCTGCTGTTACCGGAAAGGTGGCACAGTACCAGCTGTTACCGGAAAGGTGGCCCAGTACCTGCTGTTACTGGAAAGGTGGCCCAGTAGCTGCTGTTACTGGAAAGGTGGCCCAGTAGCTGCTGTTACCGGAAAGGTGGCACAGTACCTGCTGTTACCGAAAAGTGGCCCAGTACCTGCTGTTACCGGAATGGTGGCTCAGTGCCTGCCGTTACTGGAAAGGTGGCCCAGTACCTGCTGTTAACGGAAAGGTGGCACAGTACCAGCTGTTACCGGAAAGATGGCGCAGTACCTGCTGTTACCGGAAAGGTGGCGCAGTTCCTGCTGTTCCCGGAAAGATGGCGCAGTACCTGCTGTTACCGGAAAGGTGGCCCAGTACCTGCTGTTACCGGAAAGGTGGCCCAGTACCTGCTGTTACCGGAAAGGTGGCCCAATACCTGCTGTTACTGGAAAGGTGGCCCAGTACCTGCTGTTACCGGAATGGTGGCCCTGTACCTGCTGTTACCGGAGAGGTGGCGCAGTACCTGCTGTTACCGGAAAGGTGGCGCAGTTCCTGCTGTTCCCGGAAAGATGGCGCAGTACCTGCTGTTACCGGAAATGTTGCGCAGTACCTGCTGTTACTGGAAAGGTGACCCAGTACCTGCTGTTACCGGAAAGGTGGCCCAGTACCTGCTGTTACCGGAAAGGTTGCGCAGTACCAGCTGTTACCGGAAAAGTGGCCCAGTACCTGCTGTTACCGGAAAGGTTGCCCAGTGCCTGCCGTTACTGGAAAGGTGGCCCAGTAGCTGCTGTTACCGGAAAGGTGGCCCAGTACCAGCTGTAACTGGAAAGGTGGCCCACTACCTGCTGTTACCGGAAAGGTTGCGCAGTTCCTGCTTTTACCGGAAAGGTGGCCCAGTACCTGCTGTTACCGGAAAGGTGGCCCAGTACCTGCTGTTACCGGAAAGGTTGCGCAGTTCCTGCTTTTACCGGAAAGGTGGCCCAGTACCTGCTGTTACCGGAAAGGTGGCCCAGTACCTGCTGTTACTGGAAAGGTGGCGCAGTACCTGCTGTTACCAGAAAGGTGGCACAGAACCTTCTGTTACCGGAAAGGTGGCCCAGTACCTGCTGTTACTGGAAAGGTTGCCCAGTACCTGCTGTTACCGGAAAGATGGTACAGTACCTGCTGTTACCGGAAAGGTGGCGCAGTTCCTGCTGTTACCGGAAAGGTGGCCCAGTACCTGCTGTTACCGGAAAGGTGGCCCAGTACCTGCTGTTACCGGAAAGGTGGCACAGTACCTGCTGTTACCGGAAAGGTGGCACAGTACCTGCTGTTACCGTAAAGGTGGCCCACTACCTGCTGTTACTGGAAAGGTGACCCAGTACCTGCTGTTACCGGAAAGGTGGCCCAGTACCGGCTGTTACCGGAAAGGTGGCACAGTACCTGCTGTTACCGGAAAGGTGGCCCAGTACCTGCTGTTACCGGAAAGGTGGTACAGTATCTGCTGTTACCGGAAAGGTGGCACAGTACCTGCTGTTACCGGAAAGGTGGCCCAGTACCTGCTGTTACCGGACAGGTGGCCCAGTGCCTGCCGTTACTGGAAAGGTGGCCCAGTACCTGCTGTTACCGGACAGGTGGCACAGTACCCTCTGTTACCGGAAAGGTGGCCCAGTACCTGTTGTTACTGGAAAAGTGGCCCAGTACCTGCTGTTACCGGAAAGGTGGCCCAGTAGCTGCTGTTACCGGAAAGGTGGCGCAGTTCCTGCTGTTCCCGGAGAGATGGCGCAGTATCTGCTGTTACCGGAAAGGTTGCGCAGTACCTGCTGTTACCGGAAAGGTGGCCCAGTACTTGCTGTTTCCGGAAAGTTGGCCCAGTACGTGCTGTTACCGGAAAAGTGGCCCAGTTCCTGCTGTTACCAGAAAGGTGACCCAGTACCTGCTGTTTCCGGAAAGGTGGCCCAGTACGTGCTGTTACCAGAAAGGTGGCCCAGTACCTGCTGTTACCGGAAAGGTAGCGCAGTTCCTGCTGTTACCGGAAAGGTGGCCCAGTAGCTGCTGTTACCGGAAAGGTGGCCCAGTACCTGCTGTAACCGGAAAGGTGGCCCAGTACCTGCTGTTACTGGAAAGGTTGCCCAGTACCTGCTGTTACCAGAAAGGTGGCACAGTACCTGCTGTTCCCGGAAAGGTGGCACAGAACCTTCTGTTACCGGAAAGGTGGCCCAGTACCTTCTGTTACCGGAAAGGTGGCCCAGTACCTGCTGTTACCGGAAAGGTGGTACAGTACCTGCTGTTACCGGAAAGGTGGCACAGTACCTGCTGTTACCGGAAAGGTGGCCCAGTACCTGCTGTTACCGGAAAGGTGGCCCAGTACCTGCTGTTACCGGAAAGGTGGCACAGTACCTGCTGTTACCGGAAAGGTGGCCCAGTGCCTGCCGTTACTGGAAAGGTGGCCCAGTACCTGCTGTTACCGGACAGGTGGCACAGTACCTTCTGTTACCGGAAAGGTGGCCCAGTACCTGTTGTTACTGGAAAAGTGGCCCAGAACCTGCTGTTACCGGAAAGGTGGCCCAGTAGCTGCTGTTACCGGAAAGGTGGCCCAGTACCTGCTGTTACCGGAAAGGTGGCCCAGTACCTGCTGTTACCGGAAAGGTGGCCCAGTACCTGCTGTTACCGGAAAGGTGGCCCAGTAGCTGCTGTTACCGGAAATGTGGAGCAGTTCCTGCTGTTCCCGGAGAGATGGCGCAGTACCTGCTGTAACCGGAAAGGTGGCCCAGTACCTGCTGTTACCGGAAAGGTGGCCCCGAACGTGCTGTTACTGGAAAGGTGGCCCAGTAGCTGCTGTTACCGGAAAGGTGGCCCAGTACCTGCTGTTACCGGAAAGGTGGCACAGTACCTGCTGTTACTGGAAAGGTGGCCCAGTAGCTGCTGTTACCGGAAAGGTGGCCCAGTACCTGCTGTTACCGGAAAGGTGGCACAGTACCTGCTGTTACTGGAAAGGTTGCCCAGTACCTGCTGTTACCAGAAAGGTGGCACAGAACCTTCTGTTACCGGAAAGGTGGCCCAGTACCTGCTGTTACTGGAAAGGTTGCCCAGTACCTGCTGTTACCGGAAAGGTGGCCCAGTACCTGCTGTTCCCGGAAAGGTGGCCCAGTACCTGCTGTTACCGGAAAGGTGGCACAGTACCTGCTGTTACCGGAAAGGTGGCCCAGTACCTGCTGTTACCGGACAGGTGGCACAGTACCTGCTGTTACCGGAAAGGTGGCCAAGTGCCTGCCGTTACTGGAAAGGTGGCCTAGTACCTGCTGTTACCGGACAGGTGGCACAGTACCTTCTGTTACCGGAAAGGTGGCCCAGTACCTGTTGTTACTGGAAAAGTGGCCCAGTACCTGCTGTTACCGGAAAGGTGGCCCAGTACCTGCTGTTACCGGAAAGGTGGTACAGTACCTGCTGTTACCGGAAAGGTGGCACAGTACCTGCTGTTACCGGAAAGGTGGCCCAGTACCTGCTGTTACCGGACAGGTGGCCCAGTGCCTGCCGTTACTGGAAAGGTGGCCCAGTACCTGCTGTTACCGGACAGGTGGCACAGTACCTTCTGTTACCGGAAAGGTGGCCCAGTACCTGTTGTTACTGGAAAAGTGGCCCAGTACCTGCTGTTACCGGAAAGGTGGCCCAGTAGCTGCTGTTACCGGAAAGGTGGCGCAGTTCCTGCTGTTCCCGGAGAGATGGCGCAGTATCTGCTGTTACCGGAAAGGTTGCGCAGTACCTGCTGTTACCGGAAAGGTGGCCCAGTACCTGCTGTTTCCGGAAAGTTGGCCCAGTACGTGCTGTTACCGGAAAAGTGGCCCAGTTCCTGCTGTTACCAGAAAGGTGACCCAGTACCTGCTGTTTCCGGAAAGGTGGCCCAGTACGTGCTGTTACCAGAAAGGTTGCCCAGTACCTGCTGTTACCGGAAAGGTAGCGCAGTTCCTGCTGTTACCGGAAAGGTGGCCCAGTAGCTGCTGTTACCGGAAAGGTGGCCCAGTACCTGCTGTAACCGGAAAGGTGGCCCAGTACCTGCTGTTACTGGAAAGGTTGCCCAGTACCTGCTGTTACCAGAAAGGTGGCACAGTACCTGCTGTTCCCGGAAAGGTGGCACAGAACCTTCTGTTACCGGAAAGGTGGCCCAGTACCTGCTGTTACTGGAAAGGTTGCCCAGTACCTGCTGTTACCTGAAAGGTGGCACAGTACCTGCTGTTACCGGAAAGGTGGCACAGAACCTTCTGTTACCGGAAAGGTGGCCCAGTACCTGCTGTTACCGGAAAGGTGGTACAGTACCTGCTGTTACCGGAAAGGTGGCACAGTACCTGCTGTTACCGGAAAGGTGGCCCAGTACCTGCTGTTACCGGAAAGGTGGCCCAGTACCTGCTGTTACCGGAAAGGTGGCACAGTACCTGCTGTTACCGGAAAGGTGGCCCAGTGCCTGCCGTTACTGGAAAGGTGGCCCAGTACCTGCTGTTACCGGACAGGTGGCACAGTACCTTCTGTTACCGGAAAGGTGGCCCAGTACCTGTTGTTACTGGAAAAGTGGCCCAGAACCTGCTGTTACCGGAAAGGTGGCCCAGTAGCTGCTGTTACCGGAAAGGTGGCCCAGTACCTGCTGTTACCGGAAAGGTGGCCCAGTACCTGCTGTTACCGGAAAGGTGGCCCAGTACCTGCTGTTACCGGAAAGGTGGCCCAGTAGCTGCTGTTACCGGAAATGTGGAGCAGTTCCTGCTGTTCCCGGAGAGATGGCGCAGTACCTGCTGTAACCGGAAAGGTGGCCCAGTACCTGCTGTTACCGGAAAGGTGGCCCCGAACGTGCTGTTACTGGAAAGGTGGCCCAGTAGCTGCTGTTACCGGAAAGGTGGCCCAGTACCTGCTGTTACCGGAAAGGTGGCACAGTACCTGCTGTTACTGGAAAGGTGGCCCAGTAGCTGCTGTTACCGGAAAGGTGGCCCAGTACCTGCTGTTACCGGAAAGGTGGCCCAGTACCTGCTGTTACCGGAAAGGTGGCCCAGTAGCTGCTGTTACCGGAAATGTGGAGCAGTTCCTGCTGTTCCCGGAGAGATGGCGCAGTACCTGCTGTAACCGGAAAGGTGGCCCAGTACCTGCTGTTACCGGAAAGGTGGCCCCGAACGTGCTGTTACTGGAAAGGTGGCCCAGTAGCTGCTGTTACCGGAAAGGTGGCCCAGTACCTGCTGTTACCGGAAAGGTGGCACAGTACCTGCTGTTACTGGAAAGGTGGCCCAGTAGCTGCTGTTACCGGAAAGGTGGCCCAGTACCTGCTGTTACCGGAAAGGTGGCCCAGAACCTGCTGTTACTGGAAAGGTGACCCAGTACCTGCTGTTACCGGAAAGGTAGCACAGTACCTGCTGTTCCCGGAAAGGTGGCCCAGTACCTGCTGTTACCGGAAAGGTGGCACAGTACCTGCTGTTACCGGAAAGGTGGCCCAGTACCTGCTGTTACCGGAAAGGTGACCCAGTACTTGCTGTTCCCGGAAAGGTGGCCCAGTACCTGCTTTTACAGGAAAGGTGGCCCAGTACCTGCTGTTACCAGAAAGGTGGCCCAGTACCTGCTTTTACAGGAAAGGTGGCACAGTACCTGCTGTTCCCGGAAAGGTGGCGCAGTACCTGCTTTTACTGGAAAGGTGGCCCAGTACCAGCCGTTACCGGAAAGTTTGCCCAGTACCAGCTGTTACCGGAAAGGAGGCCCAGTACGTGCTGTTACCGGAATGGTGGCCCAGTAACTGCTTTTACCGGAAAGGAGGCCCAGTACCTGCTGTTACTGGAATGGTGGCCCAGTAACTGCTGTTACCGGAAAGGTGACCCAGTACTTGCTGTTACTGGAAAGGTGACCCAGTACCAGCTGTTACCGGAAAGGTGGCCCAGTACCTGCCGTTACCGGAAAGGTGGCGCAGTTCCTGCTGTTACCGGAAAGGTGGCCCAGTACCTGCTGTTACTGGAAAGGTTGCCCAGTACCTGCTGTTACCGGAAAGGTGGCCCAGTACCTGCTGTTACTGGAAAGGTTGCCCAGTACCTGCTGTTACCGGAAAGGTGGCACAGTACCTGCTGTTACCGGAAAGGTGGCACAGAGCCTTCTGTTACCGGAAAGGTGGCCCAGTACTTGCTGTTACTGGAAAGGTTGCCCAGTACCTGCTGTTACTGGAAAGGTTGCCCAGTACCTGCTGTTACCGGAAAGGTGGCACAGTACCTGCTGTTACCGGAAAGGTGGCACAGAGCCTTCTGTTACCGGAAAGGTGGCCCAGTACTTGCTGTTACCGGAAAGGTGGCCCAGTACCTGCTGTTACCGGAAAGGTGGCCCAGTACCTGCTGTTACCAGAAAGGTGGCACAGTACCTGCTGTTACCGGAAAGGTGGCCCAGTACCTGCTGTTACCGGAAAGGTGGCGCAGTTCCTGCTGTTACCGGAAAGGTGGCCCAGTACCTGCTGTTACCGGAAAGGTGACCCAGTACCTGCTGTTCCCGGAAAGTTGGCGCAGTTCCTGCCGTTCCCGGAAAGGTGGCCTAGTACCAGCTGTTACCGGAAAGGAGGCCCAGTACGTGCTGTTACCGGAATGGTGGCGCAGTACCTGTTGTTAACGGAAAGGTGGCCCAGTACCTGCTGTTACCGGAATGGTGGCCCTGTACCTGCTGTTACCGGAAAGGTGACCCAGTACTTGCTGTTCCCGGAAAGGTGGCCCAGTACCTGCTTTTACAGGAAAGGTGGCCCAGTACCTGCTGTTACCAGAAAGGTGGCCCAGTACCTGCTTTTACAGGAAAGGTGGCACAGTACCTGCTGTTCCCGGAAAGGTGGCGCAGTACCTGCTTTTACTGGAAAGGTGGCCCAGTACCAGCCGTTACCGGAAAGTTTGCCCAGTACCAGCTGTTACCGGAAAGGAGGCCCAGTACGTGCTGTTACCGGAATGGTGGCCCAGTAACTGCTTTTACCGGAAAGGAGGCCCAGTACCTGCTGTTACTGGAATGGTGGCCCAGTAACTGCTGTTACCGGAAAGGTGACCCAGTACCTGCTGTTCCCGGAAAGGTGGCCCAGTACCTGCTGTTACTGGAAAGGTGGCGCAGTACCTGCTGTTACTGGAAAGGTGGCCCAGTACGTGCTGTTACCGGAAAGGTGACCCAGTACCTGCTGTTCCCGGAAAGGTGGCCCAGTACCTGCTGTTAAAGGAAAGGTGGCCCAGTACCTGCTGTTACTGGAAAGGTGGCGCAGTACCTGCTGTTACCGGAAAGGTGGCCCAGTACGTGCTGTTACCGGAAAGGTGGCCCAGTACCTGCTGTTACCGGAATGGTGGCCCTGTACCTGCTGTTACCGGAGAGGTGACCCAGTCCCTGCTGTTCCCGGAAAGGTGGCGCAGTTCCTGCTGTTACCGGAAAGGTGGCCCAGTACCTGCTGTTACTGGAAAGGTGGCGCAGTACCTGCTGTTCCCGGAAAGATGTCCCAGTAACTGCTGTTACCGGAAAGGTGACCCAGTACCTGCTGTTCCCGGAAAGGTGGCCCAGTACCTGCTGTTACTGGAAAGGTGGCGCAGTACCAGCTGTTACCGGAAAAGTGGCCCAGTACGTGCTGTTACCGGAAAGGTGGCCCAGTACGTGCTGTTACCAGAAAGGTGGCCCAGTACCTGCTGTTTCCGGAAAGGTGGCCCAGTACGTGCTGTTACCAGAAAGGTGGACCAGTACCTGCTGTTCCCGGAAAGGTGGCGCAGTACCTGCTGTTACTGGAAAGGTGGCCCAGTACGTGCTGTTACCAGAAAGGTGGCCCAGTACCTGCTGTTTCCGGAAAGGTGGCCCAGTACGTGCTGTTACCAGAAAGGTGGCCCAGTACCTGCTGTTTCCGGAAAGGTGGCCCAGTACGTGCTGTTACCAGAAAGGTGGCCCAGTACCTGCTGTTTCCGGAAAGGTGGCCCAGTACGTGCTGTTACCAGAAAGGTGGCCCAGTACCTGCTGTTACCGGAAAGGTGGCCCAGTACCTGCTGTTCCTGGAAAGGTGGCCCAGTACGTGCTGTTCCCGGAAAGGTGGCCCAGTACCTGCTGTTACCGGAAAAGTGGCCCAGAACCTGCTGTTACCGGAAAGGTGGCGCAGTACCTGCTCTTACCGGAAAAGTGGCCCAGTACCTGCTGTTTCCGGAAAGTTGGCCCAGTACGTGCTGTTACCGGAAAAGTGGCCCAGTTCCTGCTGTTACCAGAAAGGTGACCCAGTACCTGCTGTTTCCGGAAAGGCGGCCCAGTACGTGCTCTTACCAGAAAGGTGGCCCAGTACCTGCTGTTCCTGGAAAGGTGGCCCAGAACCTGCTGTTACCGGAAAGGTGGCCCAGAACCTGCTGTTACCGGAAAGGTGGCGCAGTACCTGCCGTTACCGGAAAGGTAGCGCAGTTCCTGCTGTTACCGGAAAGGTGGCCCAGAACCTGCTGTTACCGGAAAGGTGGCCCAGTACCTGCTGTTACCGGAAAGGTGGCCCAGTACCTGCTGTTACCGGAAAGGTGGCCCAGTACGTGCTGTTACCGGAAAGGTGGCCCAGTACCTGCTGTTACCGGAAAGGTGGCCCAGAACCTGCTGTTACCGGAAAGGTGGCCCAGTACCTGCTGTTACCGGAAAGGTGGCCCAGAACCTGCTGTTACCGGAAAGGTGGCCCAGAACCTGCTGTTACCGGAAAGGTGGCGCAGTACCTGCCGTTACCGGAAAGGTAGCGCAGTTCCTGCTGTTACCGGAAAGGTGGCCCAGTACCTGCCGTTACCGGAAAGGTGGCCCAGAACCTGCTGTTACCGGAAAGGTAGCGCAGTTCCTGCTGTTACCGGAAAGGTGGCCCAGTACCTGCTGTTACCGGAAAGGTGGCGCAGTACCTGCCGTTACCGGAAAGGTAGCGCAGTTCCTGCTGTTACCGGAAAGGTGGCCCAGTACCTGCTGTTACTGGAAAGGTGGCCCATTAGCTGCTGTTACCGGAAAGGTGGCCCAGTACCTGCTGTTACTGGATAGGTGGCACAGTACCTGCTGTTACTGGAAAGGTTGCCCAGTACCTGCTGTTACCAGAAAGGTATCACAGTACCTGCTGTTCCCGGAAAGGTGGCACAGAACATTCTGTTACCGGAAAGGTGGACCAGTACCTGCTGTTACCTGAAAAGTGGCACAGTACCTTCTGTTACCGGAAAGGTGGCACAGAACCTTCTGTTACCGGAAAGGTGGCCCAGTATCTGCTGTTACCGGAAAGGTGGTACAGTACCTGCTGTTACCGGAAAGGTGGCACAGTACCTGCTGTTACTGGAAAGGTGGCCCAGTACCTGCTGTTACCGGACAGGTGGCACAGTACCTGCTGTTACCGGAAAGGTGGCCCAGTGCCTGCCGTTACTGGAAAGGTGGCCCAGTACCTGCTGTTACCGGACAGGTGGCACAGTACCTTCTGTTACCGGAAAGGTGGCCCAGTACCTGTTGTTACTGGAAAAGTGGCCCAGTACCTGCTGTTACCGGAAAGGTGGCCCAGTAGCTGCTGTTACCGGAAAGGTGGCGCAGTTCCTGCTGTTCCCGGAGAGATGGCGCAGAACCTGCTGTAACCGGAAAAGTGGCCCAGTACCTGCTGTTACCGGAAAGGTGGCCCAGTACCTGCTGTTACCGGAAAGGTGGCACAGTACCTGCTGTTACCGGAAACGAGGCGCAGTATCTGCTGTTACCGGAAAGGTTGCGCAGTACCTGCTGTTACTGGAAAGGTGGCACAGTACCTGCTGTTACCGGAAAGGTGGCCCAGTACCTGCTGTTACCGGACAGGTGGCACAGTACCTGCTGTTACCGGAAAGGTGGCCCAGTGCCTGCCGTTACTGGAAAGGTGGCCCAGTACCTGCTGTTACCGGACAGGTGGCACAGTACCTTCTGTTACCGGAAAGGTGGCCCAGTACCTGTTGTTACTGGAAAAGTGGCCCAGTACCTGCTGTTACCGGAAAGGTGGCCCAGTACCTGCCGTTACCGGAAAGGTGGCGCAGTTCCTGCTGATACCGGAAAGGTGGCGCAGTACCTGCTGTTACTGGAAAGGTGGCCCAGTAGCTGCTGTTACCGAAAAGGTGGCACAGTACCTGCTGTTACCGATAAGGTGGCCCAGTACGTGCTGTTACCGGAAAGGTGGCCCAGTACCTTCTGTTACCGGAAAGGTGGCCCAGTACCTTCTGTTACCGGAAAGGTGGCCCAGTACCTGCTGTTACCGGAATGGTGGCTCAGTGCCTGCCGTTACTGGAAAGGTGGCCCAGTACCTGCTGTTAACGGAAAGGTGGCACAGTACCTGCTGTTACCGGAAAGGTGGCGCAGTTCCTGCTGTTCCCAGAAAGATGGCGCAGTACCTGCTGTTACCGGAAAGGTGGCCCAGTACCTGCTGTTACCGGAAAGGTGGCCCAGTACCTGCTGTTACCGGAAAGGTGGCCCAATACCTGCTGTTACCGGAAAGGTGGCCCAGTACCTGCTGTTACCGGAAAGGTTGCGCAGTTCCTGCTTTTACCGGAAAGGTGGCCCAGTACCTGCTGTTACCGGAAAGGTGGCCCAGTACCTGCTGTTACCGGAAAGGTTGCGCAGTTCCTGCTTTTACCGGAAAGGTGGCCCAGTACCTGCTGTTACCAGAAAGGTGGCACAGTACCTGCTGTTACCGGAAAGGTGGCCCAGTACCTGCTGTTACTGGAAAGGTTGCCCAGTACCTGCTGTTACCGGAAAGGTGGCCCAGTACCTGCTGTTACTGGAAAGGTGGCGCAGTACCTGCTGTTACCAGAAAGGTGGCACAGAACCTTCTGTTACCGGAAAGGTGGCCCAGTACCTGCTGTTACTGGAAAGGTTGCCCAGTACCTGCTGTTACCGGAAAGATGGTACAGTACCTGCTGTTACCGGAAAGGTGGCGCAGTTCCTGCTGTTACCGGAAAGGTGGCCCAGTACCTGCTGTTACCGGAAAGGTGGCCCAGTACCTGCTGTTACCGGAAAGGTGGCACAGTACCTGCTGTTACCGGAAAGGTGGCACAGTACCTGCTGTTACCGTAAAGGTGGCCCACTACCTGCTGTTACTGGAAAGGTGACCCAGTACCTGCTGTTACCGGAAAGGTGGCCCAGTACCTGCTGTTACCGGAAAGGTGGCACAGTACCTGCTGTTACCGGAAAGGTGGCCCAGTACCTGCTGTTACCGGAAAGGTGGTACAGTACCTGCTGTTACCGGAAAGGTGGCACAGTACCTGCTGTTACCGGAAAGGTGGCCCAGTACCTGCTGTTACCGGACAGGTGGCCCAGTGCCTGCCGTTACTGGAAAGGTGGCCCAGTACCTGCTGTTACCGGACAGGTGGCACAGTACCTTCTGTTACCGGAAAGGTGGCCCAGTACCTGTTGTTACTGGAAAAGTGGCCCAGTACCTGCTGTTACCGGAAAGGTGGCCCAGTAGCTGCTGTTACCGGAAAGGTGGCCCAGTAGCTGTTGTTACTGGAAAAGTGGCCCAGTACCTGCTGTTACCGGAAAGGTGGCCCAGTAGCTGCTGTTACCGGAAAGGTGGCGCAGTTCCTGCTGTTCCCGGAGAGATGGCCCAGTACCTGCTGTTACCGGAAAGGTGGCCCAGTACCTGCTGTTACCGGAAAGGTGGCACAGTACCTGCTGTTACCGGAAAGGTGGTACAGTACCTGCTGTTACCGGAAAGGTGGCACAGTACCTGCTGTTACCGGAAAGGTGGCCCAGTACCTGCTGTTACCGGACAGGTGGCCCAGTGCCTGCCGTTACTGGAAAGGTGCCCAGTACCTGCTGTTACCGGACAGGTGGCACAGTACCTTCTGTTACCGGAAAGGTGGCCCAGTACCTGTTGTTACTGGAAAAGTGGCCCAGTACCTGCTGTTACCGGAAAGGTGGCCCAGTAGCTGCTGTTACCGGAAAGGTGGCCCAGTAGCTGTTGTTACTGGAAAAGTGGCCCAGTACCTGCTGTTACCGGAAAGGTGGCCCAGTAGCTGCTGTTACCGGAAAGGTGGCGCAGTTCCTGCTGTTCCCGGAGAGATGGCCCAGTACCTGCTGTTACCGGAAAGGTGGCCCAGTACCTGCTGTTACCGGAAAGGTGGCACAGTACCTGCTGTTACCGGAAACGAGGCGCAGTATCTGCTGTTACCGGAAAGGTTGCGCAGTACCTGCTGTTACCGGAAAGGTGGCCCAGTACCTGCTGTTACTGGAAAGGTGGCGCAGTACCTGCTGTTACCAGAAAGGTGGCACAGAACCTTCTGTTACCGGAAAGGTGGCCCAGTACCTGCTGTTACTGGAAAGGTTGCCCAGTACCTGCTGTTACCGGAAAGATGGTACAGTACCTGCTGTTACCGGAAAGGTGGCGCAGTTCCTGCTGTTACCGGAAAGGTGGCCCAGTACCTGCTGTTACCGGAAAGGTGGCCCAGTACCTGCTGTTACCGGAAAGGTGGCACAGTACCTGCTGTTACCGGAAAGGTGGCACAGTACCTGCTGTTACCGTAAAGGTGGCCCACTACCTGCTGTTACTGGAAAGGTGACCCAGTACCTGCTGTTACCGGAAAGGTGGCCCAGTACCTGCTGTTACCGGAAAGGTGGCACAGTACCTGCTGTTACCGGAAAGGTGGCCCAGTACCTGCTGTTACCGGAAAGGTGGTACAGTACCTGCTGTTACCGGAAAGGTGGCACAGTACCTGCTGTTACCGGAAAGGTGGCCCAGTACCTGCTGTTACCGGACAGGTGGCCCAGTGCCTGCCGTTACTGGAAAGGTGGCCCAGTACCTGCTGTTACCGGACAGGTGGCACAGTACCTTCTGTTACCGGAAAGGTGGCCCAGTACCTGTTGTTACTGGAAAAGTGGCCCAGTACCTGCTGTTACCGGAAAGGTGGCCCAGTAGCTGCTGTTACCGGAAAGGTGGCCCAGTAGCTGTTGTTACTGGAAAAGTGGCCCAGTACCTGCTGTTACCGGAAAGGTGGCCCAGTAGCTGCTGTTACCGGAAAGGTGGCGCAGTTCCTGCTGTTCCCGGAGAGATGGCCCAGTACCTGCTGTTACCGGAAAGGTGGCCCAGTACCTGCTGTTACCGGAAAGGTGGCACAGTACCTGCTGTTACCGGAAACGAGGCGCAGTATCTGCTGTTACCGGAAAGGTTGCGCAGTACCTGCTGTTACCGGAAAGGTGGCCCAGTACCTGCTGTTTCCGGAAAGTTGGCCCAGTACGTGCTGTTACCGGAAAAGTGGCCCAGTTCCTGCTGTTACCAGAAAGGTGACCCAGTACCTGCTGTTTCCGGAAAGGTGGCCCAGTACGTGCTGTTACCGGAAAGGTGGCCCAGTACCTGCTGTTACCGGAAAGGTGGCCCAGTACCTGCTGTTCCTGGAAAGGTGGCCCAGTACGTGCTGTTTCCGGAAAGGTGGCCCAGTACGTGCTGTTTCCGGAAAGGTGACCCAGTACCTGCTGTTTCCGGAAAGGTGGCCCAGTACGTGCTGTTACCGGAAAGGTGGCCCAGTTCCTGCTGTTACCAGAAAGGTGACCCAGTACCTGCTGTTTCCGGAAAGGTGGCCCAGTACGTGCTGTTACCAGAAAGGTGGCCCAGTACCTGCTGTTACCGGAAAGGTGGCCCAGTACGTGCTGTTCCCGGAAAGGTGGCCCAGTACCTGCTGTTACCGGAAAGGTGGCGCAGTACCTTCCGTTACCGGAAAGGTAGCGCAGTTCCTGCTGTTACCGGAAAGGTGGCCCAGTAGCTGCTGTTACCGGAAAGGTGGCCCAGTACCTGCTGTAACCGGAAAGGTGGCCCAGTACCTGCTGTTACTGGAAAGGTTGCCCAGTACCTGCTGTTACCAGAAAGGTGGCACAGTACCTGCTGTTCCCGGAAAGGTGGCACAGAACCTTCTGTTACCGGAAAGGTGGCCCAGTACCTGCTGTTACTGGAAAGGTTGCCCAGTACCTGCTGTTACCTGACAGGTGGCACAGTACCTGCTGTTACCGGAAAGGTGGCACAGAACCTTCTGTTACCGGAAAGGTGGCCCAGTACCTGCTGTTACCGGAAAGGTGGTACAGTACCTGCTGTTACCGGAAAGGTGGCACAGTACCTGCTGTTACCGGAAAGGTGGCCCAGTACCTGCTGTTACCGGAAAGGTGGCACAGTACCTGCTGTTACCGGAAAGGTGGCCCAGTGCCTGCCGTTACTGGAAAGGTGGCCCCGTACCTGCTGTTACCGGACAGGTGGCACAGTACCTTCTGTTACCGGAAAGGTGGCCCAGTACCTGTTGTTACTGGAAAAGTGGCCCAGAACCTGCTGTTACCGGAAAGGTGGCCCAGTAGCTGCTGTTACCGGAAAGGTGGCCCAGTACCTGCTGTTACCGGAAAGGTGGCCCAGTACCTGCTGTTACCGGAAAGGTGGCGCAGTACCTGCTGTTACCGGAAAGGTGGCCCAGTAGCTGCTGTTACCGGAAATGTGGAGCAGTTCCTGCTGTTCCCGGAGAGATGGCGCAGTACCTGCTGTAACCGGAAAGGTGGCCCAGTACCTGCTGTTACCGGAAAGGTGGCCCCGAACGTGCTGTTACTGGAAAGGTGGCCCAGTAGCTGCTGTTACCGGAAAGGTGGCCCAGTACCTGCTGTTACCGGAAAGGTGGCACAGTACCTGCTGTTACTGGAAAGGTGGCCCAGTACCTGCTGTTACCGGAAAGGTGGCACAGTACCTGCTGTTACTGGAAAGGTTGCCCAGTACCTGCTGTTACCAGAAAGGTGGCACAGAACCTGCTGTTACCGGAAAGGTGGCCCAGTACCTGCTGTTACCGGAAAGGTGGTACAGTACCTGCTGTTACCGGAAAGGTGGCACAGAACCTTCTGTTACCGGAAAGGTGGCCCAGTACCTGCTGTTACCGGAAAGGTGGCCCAGTAGCTGCTGTTACCGGAAAGGTGGCGCAGTTCCTGCTGTTCCCGGAGAGATGGCGCAGAACCTGCTGTAACCGGAAAGGTGGCCCAGTACCTGCTGTTACCGGAAAGATGGCGCAGTACCTGCTGTTACCGGAAAGGTGGCCCAGTACCTGCTGTTACTGGAAAGGTGACCCAGTACCTGCTGTTACCGGAAAGGTGTCCCAGTACCTGCTGTTACCGGAAAGGTGGCACAGTACATGCTGTTACCGGAAAGGTGGCCCAGTACCTGCTGTTACCGGAAAGGTTGCGCAGTACCAGCTGTTACCGGAAAGGTGGCCCAGTATCTGCTGTTCCCGGAAAGGTGGCGCAGTTCCTGCTGTTCACGGAAAGGTGGCCCAGTACCTGCTGTTACCGGAAAGGTGGCCCAGTACCTGCTGTTACCGGAAAGGTGACCCAGTACCTGCTGTTCCCGGAAAGTTGGCGCAGTTCCTGCCGTTCCCGGAAAGGTGGCCTAGTACCAGCCGTTACCGGAAAGTTGGCCCAGTACCAGCTGTTACCGGAAAGGAGGCCCAGTACGTGCTGTTACCGGAATGGTGGCCCAGTAACTGCTTTTACTGGAAAGGTGGCGCAGTACCTGTTGTTAACGGAAAGGTGGCCCAGTACCTGCTGTTACCGGAACGGTGGCCCTGTACCTGCTGTTACCGGAAAGGTGACCCAGAACGTGCTGTTACCGGAATTGTGGCCCAGTACGTGCTGTTACCGGAAAGGTGGCCCAGTACGTGCTGTTACCGGAAAGGTGGCCCGGTACATGCTGTTACCGGAAAGATGGCCCAGTATGAGCTGTTAACGGAAAAGTGGCCCAGTACGTGCTGTTACCGGAAAGGTTGCGCAGTACCTGCTGTTCCCGGAAAGGTGACCCAGTACGTGCTGTTACCGGAAAGGTGGCCCAGTACCTGCTGTTACCGGAAAGGTTGCGCAGTACCTGCAGTTACCGGAAAAGTGGCCCAGTACTTGCTGTTACTGGAAAGGTGACCCAGTACCAGCTGTTACCGGAAAGGTGGCCCAGTACCTGCCGTTACCGGAAAGGTGGCGCAGTTCCTGCTGTTACCGGAAAGGTGGCCCAGTACCTGCTGTTACTGGAAAGGTTGCCCAGTACCTGCTGTTACCGGAAAGGTGGCCCAGTACCTGCTGTTACTGGAAAGGTTGCCCAGTACCTGCTGTTACCGGAAAGGTGGCACAGTACCTGCTGTTACCGGAAAGGTGGCACAGAGCCTTCTGTTACCGGAAAGGTGGCCCAGTACTTGCTGTTACCGGAAAGGTGGCCCAGTACCTGCTGTTACCGGAAAGGTGGCCCAGTACCTGGTGTTACCAGAAATGTGGCACAGTACCTGCTGTTACCGGAAAGGTGGCCCAGTACCTGCTGTTACCGGAAAGGTGGCGCAGTTCCTGCTGTTACCGGAAAGGTGGCCCAGTACCTGCTGTTACCGGAAAGGTGACCCAGTACCTGCTGTTCCCGGAAAGTTGGCGCAGTTCCTGCCGTTCCCGGAAAGGTGGCCTAGTACCAGCTGTTACCGGAAAGGAGGCCCAGTACGTGCTGTTACCGGAATGGTGGCGCAGTACCTGTTGTTAACGGAAAGGTGGCCCAGTACCTGCTGTTACCGGAATGGTGGCCCTGTACCTGCTGTTACCGGAAAGGTGACCCAGTACTTGCTGTTCCCGGAAAGGTGGCCCAGTACCTGCTTTTACAGGAAAGGTGGCCCAGTACCTGCTGTTACCAGAAAGGTGGCCCAGTACCTGCTTTTACAGGAAAGGTGGCACAGTACCTGCTGTTCCCGGAAAGGTGGCGCAGTACCTGCTTTTACTGGAAAGGTGGCCCAGTACCAGCCGTTACCGGAAAGTTTGCCCAGTACCAGCTGTTACCGGAAAGGAGGCCCAGTACGTGCTGTTACCGGAATGGTGGCCCAGTAACTGCTTTTACCGGAAAGGAGGCCCAGTACCTGCTGTTACTGGAATGGTGGCCCAGTAACTGCTGTTACCGGAAAGGTGACCCAGTACTTGCTGTTACTGGAAAGGTGACCCAGTACCAGCTGTTACCGGAAAGGTGGCCCAGTACCTGCCGTTACCGGAAAGGTGGCGCAGTTCCTGCTGTTACCGGAAAGGTGGCCCAGTACCTGCTGTTACTGGAAAGGTTGCCCAGTACCTGCTGTTACCGGAAAGGTGGCCCAGTACTTGCTGTTACTGGAAAGGTTGCCCAGTACCTGCTGTTACCGGAAAGGTGGCACAGTACCTGCTGTTACCGGAAAGGTGGCACAGAGCCTTCTGTTACCGGAAAGGTGGCCCAGTACTTGCTGTTACCGGAAAGGTGGCCCAGTACCTGCTGTTACCGGAAAGGTGGCCCAGTACCTGCTGTTACCAGAAAGGTGGCACAGTACCTGCTGTTACCGGAATGGTGGCCCAGTACCTGCTGTTACCGGAAAGGTGGCGCAGTTCCTGCTGTTACCGGAAAGGTGGCCCAGTACCTGCTGTTACCGGAAAGGTGACCCAGTACCTGCTGTTCCCGGAAAGTTGGCGCAGTTCCTGCCGTTCCCGGAAAGGTGGCCTAGTACCAGCTGTTACCGGAAAGGTGACCCAGTACCTGCTGTTCCCGGAAAGGTGGCCCAGTACCTGCTGTTAAAGGAAAGGTGGCCCAGTACCTGCTGTTACTGGAAAGGTGGCGCAGTACCTGCTGTTACCGGAAAGGTGGCCCAGTACGTGCTGTTACCGGAAAGGTGGCCCAGTACCTGCTGTTACCGGAATGGTGGCCCTGTACCTGCTGTTACCGGAGAGGTGACCCAGTCCCTGCTGTTCCCGGAAAGGTGGCGCAGTTCCTGCTGTTACCGGAAAGTTGGCGCAGTTCCTGCCGTTCCCGGAAAGGTGGCCTAGTACCAGCTGTTACCGGACAGGTGGCACAGTACCTTCTGTTACCGGAAAGGTGGCCCAGTACCTGTTGTTACTGGAAAAGTGGCCCAGTACCTGCTGTTACCGGAAAGGTGGCCCAGTACCTGCTGTTACCGGAAAGGTGGTACAGTACCTGCTGTTACCGGAAAGGTGGCACAGTACCTGCTGTTACCGGAAAGGTGGCCCAGTACCTGCTGTTACCGGACAGGTGGCCCAGTGCCTGCCGTTACTGGAAAGGTGGCCCAGTACCTGCTGTTACCGGACAGGTGGCACAGTACCTTCTGTTACCGGAAAGGTGGCCCAGTACCTGTTGTTACTGGAAAAGTGGCCCAGTACCTGCTGTTACCGGAAAGGTGGCCCAGTAGCTGCTGTTACCGGAAAGGTGGCGCAGTTCCTGCTGTTCCCGGAGAGATGGCGCAGTATCTGCTGTTACCGGAAAGGTTGCGCAGTACCTGCTGTTACCGGAAAGGTGGCCCAGTACCTGCTGTTTCCGGAAAGTTGGCCCAGTACGTGCTGTTACCGGAAAAGTGGCCCAGTTCCTGCTGTTACCAGAAAGGTGACCCAGTACCTGCTGTTTCCGGAAAGGTGGCCCAGTACGTGCTGTTACCAGAAAGGTTGCCCAGTACCTGCTGTTACCGGAAAGGTAGCGCAGTTCCTGCTGTTACCGGAAAGGTGGCCCAGTAGCTGCTGTTACCGGAAAGGTGGCCCAGTACCTGCTGTAACCGGAAAGGTGGCCCAGTACCTGCTGTTACTGGAAAGGTTGCCCAGTACCTGCTGTTACCAGAAAGGTGGCACAGTACCTGCTGTTCCCGGAAAGGTGGCACAGAACCTTCTGTTACCGGAAAGGTGGCCCAGTACCTGCTGTTACTGGAAAGGTTGCCCAGTACCTGCTGTTACCTGAAAGGTGGCACAGTACCTGCTGTTACCGGAAAGGTGGCACAGAACCTTCTGTTACCGGAAAGGTGGCCCAGTACCTGCTGTTACCGGAAAGGTGGTACAGTACCTGCTGTTACCGGAAAGGTGGCACAGTACCTGCTGTTACCGGAAAGGTGGCCCAGTACCTGCTGTTACCGGAAAGGTGGCCCAGTACCTGCTGTTACCGGAAAGGTGGCACAGTACCTGCTGTTACCGGAAAGGTGGCCCAGTGCCTGCCGTTACTGGAAAGGTGGCCCAGTACCTGCTGTTACCGGACAGGTGGCACAGTACCTTCTGTTACCGGAAAGGTGGCCCAGTACCTGTTGTTACTGGAAAAGTGGCCCAGAACCTGCTGTTACCGGAAAGGTGGCCCAGTAGCTGCTGTTACCGGAAAGGTGGCCCAGTACCTGCTGTTACCGGAAAGGTGGCCCAGTACCTGCTGTTACCGGAAAGGTGGCCCAGTACCTGCTGTTACCGGAAAGGTGGCCCAGTAGCTGCTGTTACCGGAAATGTGGAGCAGTTCCTGCTGTTCCCGGAGAGATGGCGCAGTACCTGCTGTAACCGGAAAGGTGGCCCAGTACCTGCTGTTACCGGAAAGGTGGCCCCGAACGTGCTGTTACTGGAAAGGTGGCCCAGTAGCTGCTGTTACCGGAAAGGTGGCCCAGTACCTGCTGTTACCGGAAAGGTGGCACAGTACCTGCTGTTACTGGAAAGGTGGCCCAGTAGCTGCTGTTACCGGAAAGGTGGCCCAGTACCTGCTGTTACCGGAAAGGTGGCCCAGTACCTGCTGTTACCGGAAAGGTGGCCCAGTAGCTGCTGTTACCGGAAATGTGGAGCAGTTCCTGCTGTTCCCGGAGAGATGGCGCAGTACCTGCTGTAACCGGAAAGGTGGCCCAGTACCTGCTGTTACCGGAAAGGTGGCCCCGAACGTGCTGTTACTGGAAAGGTGGCCCAGTAGCTGCTGTTACCGGAAAGGTGGCCCAGTACCTGCTGTTACCGGAAAGGTGGCACAGTACCTGCTGTTACTGGAAAGGTGGCCCAGTAGCTGCTGTTACCGGAAAGGTGGCCCAGTACCTGCTGTTACCGGAAAGGTGGCCCAGAACCTGCTGTTACTGGAAAGGTGACCCAGTACCTGCTGTTACCGGAAAGGTAGCACAGTACCTGCTGTTCCCGGAAAGGTGGCCCAGTACCTGCTGTTACCGGAAAGGTGGCACAGTACCTGCTGTTACCGGAAAGGTGGCCCAGTACCTGCTGTTACCGGAAAGGTGACCCAGTACTTGCTGTTCCCGGAAAGGTGGCCCAGTACCTGCTTTTACAGGAAAGGTGGCCCAGTACCTGCTGTTACCAGAAAGGTGGCCCAGTACCTGCTTTTACAGGAAAGGTGGCACAGTACCTGCTGTTCCCGGAAAGGTGGCGCAGTACCTGCTTTTACTGGAAAGGTGGCCCAGTACCAGCCGTTACCGGAAAGTTTGCCCAGTACCAGCTGTTACCGGAAAGGAGGCCCAGTACGTGCTGTTACCGGAATGGTGGCCCAGTAACTGCTTTTACCGGAAAGGAGGCCCAGTACCTGCTGTTACTGGAATGGTGGCCCAGTAACTGCTGTTACCGGAAAGGTGACCCAGTACTTGCTGTTACTGGAAAGGTGACCCAGTACCAGCTGTTACCGGAAAGGTGGCCCAGTACCTGCCGTTACCGGAAAGGTGGCGCAGTTCCTGCTGTTACCGGAAAGGTGGCCCAGTACCTGCTGTTACTGGAAAGGTTGCCCAGTACCTGCTGTTACCGGAAAGGTGGCCCAGTACCTGCTGTTACTGGAAAGGTTGCCCAGTACCTGCTGTTACCGGAAAGGTGGCACAGTACCTGCTGTTACCGGAAAGGTGGCACAGAGCCTTCTGTTACCGGAAAGGTGGCCCAGTACTTGCTGTTACTGGAAAGGTTGCCCAGTACCTGCTGTTACTGGAAAGGTTGCCCAGTACCTGCTGTTACCGGAAAGGTGGCACAGTACCTGCTGTTACCGGAAAGGTGGCACAGAGCCTTCTGTTACCGGAAAGGTGGCCCAGTACTTGCTGTTACCGGAAAGGTGGCCCAGTACCTGCTGTTACCGGAAAGGTGGCCCAGTACCTGCTGTTACCAGAAAGGTGGCACAGTACCTGCTGTTACCGGAAAGGTGGCCCAGTACCTGCTGTTACCGGAAAGGTGGCGCAGTTCCTGCTGTTACCGGAAAGGTGGCCCAGTACCTGCTGTTACCGGAAAGGTGACCCAGTACCTGCTGTTCCCGGAAAGTTGGCGCAGTTCCTGCCGTTCCCGGAAAGGTGGCCTAGTACCAGCTGTTACCGGAAAGGAGGCCCAGTACGTGCTGTTACCGGAATGGTGGCGCAGTACCTGTTGTTAACGGAAAGGTGGCCCAGTACCTGCTGTTACCGGAATGGTGGCCCTGTACCTGCTGTTACCGGAAAGGTGACCCAGTACTTGCTGTTCCCGGAAAGGTGGCCCAGTACCTGCTTTTACAGGAAAGGTGGCCCAGTACCTGCTGTTACCAGAAAGGTGGCCCAGTACCTGCTTTTACAGGAAAGGTGGCACAGTACCTGCTGTTCCCGGAAAGGTGGCGCAGTACCTGCTTTTACTGGAAAGGTGGCCCAGTACCAGCCGTTACCGGAAAGTTTGCCCAGTACCAGCTGTTACCGGAAAGGAGGCCCAGTACGTGCTGTTACCGGAATGGTGGCCCAGTAACTGCTTTTACCGGAAAGGAGGCCCAGTACCTGCTGTTACTGGAATGGTGGCCCAGTAACTGCTGTTACCGGAAAGGTGACCCAGTACCTGCTGTTCCCGGAAAGGTGGCCCAGTACCTGCTGTTACTGGAAAGGTGGCGCAGTACCTGCTGTTACTGGAAAGGTGGCCCAGTACGTGCTGTTACCGGAAAGGTGACCCAGTACCTGCTGTTCCCGGAAAGGTGGCCCAGTACCTGCTGTTAAAGGAAAGGTGGCCCAGTACCTGCTGTTACTGGAAAGGTGGCGCAGTACCTGCTGTTACCGGAAAGGTGGCCCAGTACGTGCTGTTACCGGAAAGGTGGCCCAGTACCTGCTGTTACCGGAATGGTGGCCCTGTACCTGCTGTTACCGGAGAGGTGACCCAGTCCCTGCTGTTCCCGGAAAGGTGGCGCAGTTCCTGCTGTTACCGGAAAGGTGGCCCAGTACCTGCTGTTACTGGAAAGGTGGCGCAGTACCTGCTGTTCCCGGAAAGATGTCCCAGTAACTGCTGTTACCGGAAAGGTGACCCAGTACCTGCTGTTCCCGGAAAGGTGGCCCAGTACCTGCTGTTACTGGAAAGGTGGCGCAGTACCAGCTGTTACCGGAAAAGTGGCCCAGTACGTGCTGTTACCGGAAAGGTGGCCCTGTACGTGCTGTTACCAGAAAGGTGGCCCAGTACCTGCTGTTTCCGGAAAGGTGGCCCAGTACGTGCTGTTACCAGAAAGGTGGACCAGTACCTGCTGTTCCCGGAAAGGTGGCGCAGTACCTGCTGTTACTGGAAAGGTGGCCCAGTACGTGCTGTTACCAGAAAGGTGGCCCAGTACCTGCTGTTTCCGGAAAGGTGGCCCAGTACGTGCTGTTACCAGAAAGGTGGCCCAGTACCTGCTGTTTCCGGAAAGGTGGCCCAGTACGTGCTGTTACCAGAAAGGTGGCCCAGTACCTGCTGTTTCCGGAAAGGTGGCCCAGTACGTGCTGTTACCAGAAAGGTGGCCCAGTACCTGCTGTTACCGGAAAGGTGGCCCAGTACCTGCTGTTCCTGGAAAGGTGGCCCAGTACGTGCTGTTCCCGGAAAGGTGGCCCAGTACCTGCTGTTACCGGAAAAGTGGCCCAGAACCTGCTGTTACCGGAAAGGTGGCGCAGTACCTGCTCTTACCGGAAAAGTGGCCCAGTACCTGCTGTTTCCGGAAAGTTGGCCCAGTACGTGCTGTTACCGGAAAAGTGGCCCAGTTCCTGCTGTTACCAGAAAGGTGACCCAGTACCTGCTGTTTCCGGAAAGGCGGCCCAGTACGTGCTGTTACCAGAAAGGTGGCCCAGTACCTGCTGTTCCTGGAAAGGTGGCCCAGAACCTGCTGTTACCGGAAAGGTGGCCCAGAACCTGCTGTTACCGGAAAGGTGGCGCAGTACCTGCCGTTACCGGAAAGGTAGCGCAGTTCCTGCTGTTACCGGAAAGGTGGCCCAGAACCTGCTGTTACCGGAAAGGTGGCCCAGTACCTGCTGTTACCGGAAAGGTGGCCCAGTACCTGCTGTTACCGGAAAGGTGGCCCAGTACGTGCTGTTACCGGAAAGGTGGCCCAGTACCTGCTGTTACCGGAAAGGTGGCCCAGAACCTGCTGTTACCGGAAAGGTGGCCCAGTACCTGCTGTTACCGGAAAGGTGGCCCAGAACCTGCTGTTACCGGAAAGGTGGCCCAGAACCTGCTGTTACCGGAAAGGTGGCGCAGTACCTGCCGTTACCGGAAAGGTAGCGCAGTTCCTGCTGTTACCGGAAAGGTGGCCCAGTACCTGCCGTTACCGGAAAGGTGGCCCAGAACCTGCTGTTACCGGAAAGGTAGCGCAGTTCCTGCTGTTACCGGAAAGGTGGCCCAGTACCTGCTGTTACCGGAAAGGTGGCGCAGTACCTGCCGTTACCGGAAAGGTAGCGCAGTTCCTGCTGTTACCGGAAAGGTGGCCCAGTACCTGCTGTTACTGGAAAGGTGGCCCATTAGCTGCTGTTACCGGAAAGGTGGCCCAGTACCTGCTGTTACTGGATAGGTGGCACAGTACCTGCTGTTACTGGAAAGGTTGCCCAGTACCTGCTGTTACCAGAAAGGTATCACAGTACCTGCTGTTCCCGGAAAGGTGGCACAGAACATTCTGTTACCGGAAAGGTGGACCAGTACCTGCTGTTACCTGAAAAGTGGCACAGTACCTTCTGTTACCGGAAAGGTGGCACAGAACCTTCTGTTACCGGAAAGGTGGCCCAGTATCTGCTGTTACCGGAAAGGTGGTACAGTACCTGCTGTTACCGGAAAGGTGGCACAGTACCTGCTGTTACTGGAAAGGTGGCCCAGTACCTGCTGTTACCGGACAGGTGGCACAGTACCTGCTGTTACCGGAAAGGTGGCCCAGTACCTGTTGTTACTGGAAAAGTGGCCCAGTACCTGCTGTTACCGGAAAGGTGGCCCAGTAGCTGCTGTTACCGGAAAGGTGGCGCAGTTCCTGCTGTTCCCGGAGAGATGGCGCAGAACCTGCTGTAACCGGAAAAGTGGCCCAGTACCTGCTGTTACCGGAAAGGTGGCCCAGTACCTGCTGTTACCGGAAAGGTGGCACAGTACCTGCTGTTACCGGAAACGAGGCGCAGTATCTGCTGTTACCGGAAAGGTTGCGCAGTACCTGCTGTTACTGGAAAGGTGGCACAGTACCTGCTGTTACCGGAAAGGTGGCCCAGTACCTGCTGTTACCGGACAGGTGGCACAGTACCTGCTGTTACCGGAAAGGTGGCCCAGTGCCTGCCGTTACTGGAAAGGTGGCCCAGTACCTGCTGTTACCGGACAGGTGGCACAGTACCTTCTGTTACCGGAAAGGTGGCCCAGTACCTGTTGTTACTGGAAAAGTGGCCCAGTACCTGCTGTTACCGGAAAGGTGGCCCAGTACCTGCCGTTACCGGAAAGGTGGCGCAGTTCCTGCTGATACCGGAAAGGTGGCGCAGTACCTGCTGTTACTGGAAAGGTGGCCCAGTAGCTGCTGTTACCGAAAAGGTGGCACAGTACCTGCTGTTACCGATAAGGTGGCCCAGTACGTGCTGTTACCGGAAAGGTGGCCCAGTACCTTCTGTTACCGGAAAGGTGGCCCAGTACCTTCTGTTACCGGAAAGGTGGCCCAGTACCTGCTGTTACCGGAATGGTGGCTCAGTGCCTGCCGTTACTGGAAAGGTGGCCCAGTACCTGCTGTTAACGGAAAGGTGGCACAGTACCTGCTGTTACCGGAAAGGTGGCGCAGTTCCTGCTGTTCCCAGAAAGATGGCGCAGTACCTGCTGTTACCGGAAAGGTGGCCCAGTACCTGCTGTTACCGGAAAGGTGGCCCAGTACCTGCTGTTACCGGAAAGGTGGCCCAATACCTGCTGTTACCGGAAAGGTGGCCCAGTACCTGCTGTTACCGGAAAGGTTGCGCAGTTCCTGCTTTTACCGGAAAGGTGGCCCAGTACCTGCTGTTACCGGAAAGGTGGCCCAGTACCTGCTGTTACCGGAAAGGTTGCGCAGTTCCTGCTTTTACCGGAAAGGTGGCCCAGTACCTGCTGTTACCAGAAAGGTGGCACAGTACCTGCTGTTACCGGAAAGGTGGCCCAGTACCTGCTGTTACTGGAAAGGTTGCCCAGTACCTGCTGTTACCGGAAAGGTGGCCCAGTACCTGCTGTTACTGGAAAGGTGGCGCAGTACCTGCTGTTACCAGAAAGGTGGCACAGAACCTTCTGTTACCGGAAAGGTGGCCCAGTACCTGCTGTTACTGGAAAGGTTGCCCAGTACCTGCTGTTACCGGAAAGATGGTACAGTACCTGCTGTTACCGGAAAGGTGGCGCAGTTCCTGCTGTTACCGGAAAGGTGGCCCAGTACCTGCTGTTACCGGAAAGGTGGCCCAGTACCTGCTGTTACCGGAAAGGTGGCACAGTACCTGCTGTTACCGGAAAGGTGGCACAGTACCTGCTGTTACCGTAAAGGTGGCCCACTACCTGCTGTTACTGGAAAGGTGACCCAGTACCTGCTGTTACCGGAAAGGTGGCCCAGTACCTGCTGTTACCGGAAAGGTGGCACAGTACCTGCTGTTACCGGAAAGGTGGCCCAGTACCTGCTGTTACCGGAAAGGTGGTACAGTACCTGCTGTTACCGGAAAGGTGGCACAGTACCTGCTGTTACCGGAAAGGTGGCCCAGTACCTGCTGTTACCGGACAGGTGGCCCAGTGCCTGCCGTTACTGGAAAGGTGGCCCAGTACCTGCTGTTACCGGACAGGTGGCACAGTACCTTCTGTTACCGGAAAGGTGGCCCAGTACCTGTTGTTACTGGAAAAGTGGCCCAGTACCTGCTGTTACCGGAAAGGTGGCCCAGTAGCTGCTGTTACCGGAAAGGTGGCCCAGTAGCTGTTGTTACTGGAAAAGTGGCCCAGTACCTGCTGTTACCGGAAAGGTGGCCCAGTAGCTGCTGTTACCGGAAAGGTGGCGCAGTTCCTGCTGTTCCCGGAGAGATGGCCCAGTACCTGCTGTTACCGGAAAGGTGGCCCAGTACCTGCTGTTACCGGAAAGGTGGCACAGTACCTGCTGTTACCGGAAAGGTGGTACAGTACCTGCTGTTACCGGAAAGGTGGCACAGTACCTGCTGTTACCGGAAAGGTGGCCCAGTACCTGCTGTTACCGGACAGGTGGCCCAGTGCCTGCCGTTACTGGAAAGGTGGCCCAGTACCTGCTGTTACCGGACAGGTGGCACAGTACCTTCTGTTACCGGAAAGGTGGCCCAGTACCTGTTGTTACTGGAAAAGTGGCCCAGTACCTGCTGTTACCGGAAAGGTGGCCCAGTAGCTGCTGTTACCGGAAAGGTGGCCCAGTAGCTGTTGTTACTGGAAAAGTGGCCCAGTACCTGCTGTTACCGGAAAGGTGGCCCAGTAGCTGCTGTTACCGGAAAGGTGGCGCAGTTCCTGCTGTTCCCGGAGAGATGGCCCAGTACCTGCTGTTACCGGAAAGGTGGCCCAGTACCTGCTGTTACCGGAAAGGTGGCACAGTACCTGCTGTTACCGGAAACGAGGCGCAGTATCTGCTGTTACCGGAAAGGTTGCGCAGTACCTGCTGTTACCGGAAAGGTGGCCC
Organism: Hemitrygon akajei; assembly: GCF_048418815.1. Classification (NCBI taxonomy): domain Eukaryota; kingdom Metazoa; phylum Chordata; class Chondrichthyes; order Myliobatiformes; family Dasyatidae; genus Hemitrygon; species Hemitrygon akajei. Next base: position 112,346,643 of record NC_133127.1, read on the forward strand.
AGTACCTGCTGTTACTGGAAAGGTGGCGCAGTACCTGCTGTTACCAGAAAGGTGGCACAGAACCTTCTGTTACCGGAAAGGTGGCCCAGTACCTGCTGTTACTGGAAAGGTTGCCCAGTACCTGCTGTTACCGGAAAGATGGTACAGTACCTGCTGTTACCGGAAAGGTGGCGCAGTTCCTGCTGTTACCGGAAAGGTGGCCCAGTACCTGCTGTTACCGGAAAGGTGGCCCAGTACCTGCTGTTACCGGAAAGGTGGCACAGTACCTGCTGTTACCGGAAAGGTGGCACAGTACCTGCTGTTACCGTAAAGGTGGCCCACTACCTGCTGTTACTGGAAAGGTGACCCAGTACCTGCTGTTACCGGAAAGGTGGCCCAGTACCTGCTGTTACCGGAAAGGTGGCACAGTACCTGCTGTTACCGGAAAGGTGGCCCAGTACCTGCTGTTACCGGAAAGGTGGTACAGTACCTGCTGTTACCGGAAAGGTGGCACAGTACCTGCTGTTACCGGAAAGGTGGCCCAGTACCTGCTGTTACCGGACAGGTGGCCCAGTGCCTGCCGTTACTGGAAAGGTGGCCCAGTACCTGCTGTTACCGGACAGGTGGCACAGTACCTTCTGTTACCGGAAAGGTGGCCCAGTACCTGTTGTTACTGGAAAAGTGGCCCAGTACCTGCTGTTACCGGAAAGGTGGCCCAGTAGCTGCTGTTACCGGAAAGGTGGCCCAGTAGCTGTTGTTACTGGAAAAGTGGCCCAGTACCTGCTGTTACCGGAAAGGTGGCCCAGTAGCTGCTGTTACCGGAAAGGTGGCGCAGTTCCTGCTGTTCCCGGAGAGATGGCCCAGTACCTGCTGTTACCGGAAAGGTGGCCCAGTACCTGCTGTTACCGGAAAGGTGGCACAGTACCTGCTGTTACCGGAAACGAGGCGCAGTATCTGCTGTTACCGGAAAGGTTGCGCAGTACCTGCTGTTACCGGAAAGGTGGCCCAGTACCTGCTGTTTCCGGAAAGTTGGCCCAGTACGTGCTGTTACCGGAAAAGTGGCCCAGTTCCTGCTGTTACCAGAAAGGTGACCCAGTACCTGCTGTTTCCGGAAAGGTGGCCCAGTACGTGCTGTTACCGGAAAGGTGGCCCAGTACCTGCTGTTACCGGAAAGGTGGCCCAGTACCTGCTGTTCCTGGAAAGGTGGCCCAGTACGTGCTGTTTCCGGAAAGGTGGCCCAGTACGTGCTGTTTCCGGAAAGGTGACCCAGTACCTGCTGTTTCCGGAAAGGTGGCCCAGTACGTGCTGTTACCGGAAAGGTGGCCCAGTTCCTGCTGTTACCAGAAAGGTGACCCAGTACCTGCTGTTTCCGGAAAGGTGGCCCAGTACGTGCTGTTACCAGAAAGGTGGCCCAGTACCTGCTGTTACCGGAAAGGTGGCCCAGTACGTGCTGTTCCCGGAAAGGTGGCCCAGTACCTGCTGTTACCGGAAAGGTGGCGCAGTACCTTCCGTTACCGGAAAGGTAGCGCAGTTCCTGCTGTTACTGGAAAGGTGGCCCAGTAGCTGCTGTTACCGGAAAGGTGGCCCAGTACCTGCTGTAACCGGAAAGGTGGCCCAGTACCTGCTGTTACTGGAAAGGTTGCCCAGTACCTGCTGTTACCAGAAAGGTGGCACAGTACCTGCTGTTCCCGGAAAGGTGGCACAGAACCTTCTGTTACCGGAAAGGTGGCCCAGTACCTGCTGTTACTGGAAAGGTTGCCCAGTACCTGCTGTTACCTGACAGGTGGCACAGTACCTGCTGTTACCGGAAAGGTGGCACAGAACCTTCTGTTACCGGAAAGGTGGCCCAGTACCTGCTGTTACCGGAAAGGTGGTACAGTACCTGCTGTTACCGGAAAGGTGGCACAGTACCTGCTGTTACCGGAAAGGTGGCCCAGTACCTGCTGTTACCGGAAAGGTGGCACAGTACCTGCTGTTACCGGAAAGGTGGCCCAGTGCCTGCCGTTACTGGAAAGGTGGCCCCGTACCTGCTGTTACCGGACAGGTGGCACAGTACCTTCTGTTACCGGAAAGGTGGCCCAGTACCTGTTGTTACTGGAAAAGTGGCCCAGAACCTGCTGTTACCGGAAAGGTGGCCCAGTAGCTGCTGTTACCGGAAAGGTGGCCCAGTACCTGCTGTTACCGGAAAGGTGGCCCAGTACCTGCTGTTACCGGAAAGGTGGCGCAGTACCTGCTGTTACCGGAAAGGTGGCCCAGTAGCTGCTGTTACCGGAAATGTGGAGCAGTTCCTGCTGTTCCCGGAGAGATGGCGCAGTACCTGCTGTAACCGGAAAGGTGGCCCAGTACCTGCTGTTACCGGAAAGGTGGCCCCGAACGTGCTGTTACTGGAAAGGTGGCCCAGTAGCTGCTGTTACCGGAAAGGTGGCCCAGTACCTGCTGTTACCGGAAAGGTGGCACAGTACCTGCTGTTACTGGAAAGGTGGCCCAGTACCTGCTGTTACCGGAAAGGTGGCACAGTACCTGCTGTTACTGGAAAGGTTGCCCAGTACCTGCTGTTACCAGAAAGGTGGCACAGAACCTGCTGTTACCGGAAAGGTGGCCCAGTACCTGCTGTTACCGGAAAGGTGGTACAGTACCTGCTGTTACCGGAAAGGTGGCACAGAACCTTCTGTTACCGGAAAGGTGGCCCAGTACCTGCTGTTACCGGAAAGGTGGCCCAGTAGCTGCTGTTACCGGAAAGGTGGCGCAGTTCCTGCTGTTCCCGGAGAGATGGCGCAGAACCTGCTGTAACCGGAAAGGTGGCCCAGTACCTGCTGTTACCGGAAAGATGGCGCAGTACCTGCTGTTACCGGAAAGGTGGCCCAGTACCTGCTGTTACTGGAAAGGTGACCCAGTACCTGCTGTTACCGGAAAGGTGTCCCAGTACCTGCTGTTACCGGAAAGGTGGCACAGTACATGCTGTTACCGGAAAGGTGGCCCAGTACCTGCTGTTACCGGAAAGGTTGCGCAGTACCAGCTGTTACCGGAAAGGTGGCCCAGTATCTGCTGTTCCCGGAAAGGTGGCGCAGTTCCTGCTGTTCACGGAAAGGTGGCCCAGTACCTGCTGTTACCGGAAAGGTGGCCCAGTACCTGCTGTTACCGGAAAGGTGACCCAGTACCTGCTGTTCCCGGAAAGTTGGCGCAGTTCCTGCCGTTCCCGGAAAGGTGGCCTAGTACCAGCCGTTACCGGAAAGTTGGCCCAGTACCAGCTGTTACCGGAAAGGAGGCCCAGTACGTGCTGTTACCGGAATGGTGGCCCAGTAACTGCTTTTACTGGAAAGGTGGCGCAGTACCTGTTGTTAACGGAAAGGTGGCCCAGTACCTGCTGTTACCGGAACGGTGGCCCTGTACCTGCTGTTACCGGAAAGGTGACCCAGAACGTGCTGTTACCGGAATTGTGGCCCAGTACGTGCTGTTACCGGAAAGGTGGCCCAGTACGTGCTGTTACCGGAAAGGTGGCCCGGTACATGCTGTTACCGGAAAGATGGCCCAGTATGAGCTGTTAACGGAAAAGTGGCCCAGTACGTGCTGTTACCGGAAAGGTTGCGCAGTACCTGCTGTTCCCGGAAAGGTGACCCAGTACGTGCTGTTACCGGAAAGGTGGCCCAGTACCTGCTGTTACCGGAAAGGTTGCGCAGTACCTGCAGTTACCGGAAAAGTGGCCCAGTACTTGCTGTTACTGGAAAGGTGACCCAGTACCAGCTGTTACCGGAAAGGTGGCCCAGTACCTGCCGTTACCGGAAAGGTGGCGCAGTTCCTGCTGTTACCGGAAAGGTGGCCCAGTACCTGCTGTTACTGGAAAGGTTGCCCAGTACCTGCTGTTACCGGAAAGGTGGCCCAGTACCTGCTGTTACTGGAAAGGTTGCCCAGTACCTGCTGTTACCGGAAAGGTGGCACAGTACCTGCTGTTACCGGAAAGGTGGCACAGAGCCTTCTGTTACCGGAAAGGTGGCCCAGTACTTGCTGTTACCGGAAAGGTGGCCCAGTACCTGCTGTTACCGGAAAGGTGGCCCAGTACCTGCTGTTACCAGAAAGGTGGCACAGTACCTGCTGTTACCGGAAAGGTGGCCCAGTACCTGCTGTTACCGGAAAGGTGGCGCAGTTCCTGCTGTTACCGGAAAGGTGGCCCAGTACCTGCTGTTACCGGAAAGGTGACCCAGTACCTGCTGTTCCCGGAAAGTTGGCGCAGTTCCTGCCGTTCCCGGAAAGGTGGCCTAGTACCAGCTGTTACCGGAAAGGAGGCCCAGTACGTGCTGTTACCGGAATGGTGGCGCAGTACCTGTTGTTAACGGAAAGGTGGCCCAGTACCTGCTGTTACCGGAATGGTGGCCCTGTACCTGCTGTTACCGGAAAGGTGACCCAGTACTTGCTGTTCCCGGAAAGGTGGCCCAGTACCTGCTTTTACAGGAAAGGTGGCCCAGTACCTGCTGTTACCAGAAAGGTGGCCCAGTACCTGCTTTTACAGGAAAGGTGGCACAGTACCTGCTGTTCCCGGAAAGGTGGCGCAGTACCTGCTTTTACTGGAAAGGTGGCCCAGTACCAGCCGTTACCGGAAAGTTTGCCCAGTACCAGCTGTTACCGGAAAGGAGGCCCAGTACGTGCTGTTACCGGAATGGTGGCCCAGTAACTGCTTTTACCGGAAAGGAGGCCCAGTACCTGCTGTTACTGGAATGGTGGCCCAGTAACTGCTGTTACCGGAAAGGTGACCCAGTACTTGCTGTTACTGGAAAGGTGACCCAGTACCAGCTGTTACCGGAAAGGTGGCCCAGTACCTGCCGTTACCGGAAAGGTGGCGCAGTTCCTGCTGTTACCGGAAAGGTGGCCCAGTACCTGCTGTTACTGGAAAGGTTGCCCAGTACCTGCTGTTACCGGAAAGGTGGCCCAGTACTTGCTGTTACTGGAAAGGTTGCCCAGTACCTGCTGTTACCGGAAAGGTGGCACAGTACCTGCTGTTACCGGAAAGGTGGCACAGAGCCTTCTGTTACCGGAAAGGTGGCCCAGTACTTGCTGTTACCGGAAAGGTGGCCCAGTACCTGCTGTTACCGGAAAGGTGGCCCAGTACCTGCTGTTACCAGAAAGGTGGCACAGTACCTGCTGTTACCGGAAAGGTGGCCCAGTACCTGCTGTTACCGGAAAGGTGGCGCAGTTCCTGCTGTTACCGGAAAGGTGGCCCAGTACCTGCTGTTACCGGAAAGGTGACCCAGTACCTGCTGTTCCCGGAAAGTTGGCGCAGTTCCTGCCGTTCCCGGAAAGGTGGCCTAGTACCAGCTGTTACCGGAAAGGAGGCCCAGTACGTGCTGTTACCGGAATGGTGGCGCAGTACCTGTTGTTAACGGAAAGGTGGCCCAGTACCTGCTGTTACCGGAATGGTGGCCCTGTACCTGCTGTTACCGGAAAGGTGACCCAGTACTTGCTGTTCCCGGAAAGGTGGCCCAGTACCTGCTTTTACAGGAAAGGTGGCCCAGTACCTGCTGTTACCAGAAAGGTGGCCCAGTACCTGCTTTTACAGGAAAGGTGGCACAGTACCTGCTGTTCCCGGAAAGGTGGCGCAGTACCTGCTTTTACTGGAAAGGTGGCCCAGTACCAGCCGTTACCGGAAAGTTTGCCCAGTACCAGCTGTTACCGGAAAGGAGGCCCAGTACGTGCTGTTTCCGGAATGGTGGCCCAGTAACTGCTTTTACCGGAAAGGAGGCCCAGTACCTGCTGTTACTGGAATGGTGGCCCAGTAACTGCTGTTACCGGAAAGGTGACCCAGTACCTGCTGTTCCCGGAAAGGTGGCCCAGTACCTGCTGTTACTGGAAAGGTGGCCCAGTACCTGCTGTTACTGGAAAGGTGGCCCAGTACGTGCTGTTACCGGAAAGGTGACCCAGTACCTGCTGTTCCCGGAAAGGTGGCCCAGTACCTGCTGTTAAAGGAAAGGTGGCCCAGTACCTGCTGTTACCGGAAAGGTGGCCCAGTACGTGCTGTTACCGGAAAGGTGGCCCAGTACCTGCTGTTACCGGAATGGTGGCCCTGTACCTGCTGTTACCGGAGAGGTGACCCAGTCCCTGCTGTTCCCGGAAAGGTGGCGTAGTTCCTGCTGTTACCGGAAAGGTGGCCCAGTACCTGCTGTTACTGGAAAGGTGGCGCAGTACCTGCTGTTCCCGGAAAGGTGTCCCAGTAACTGCTGTTACCGGAAAGGTGACCCAGTACCTGCTGTTCCCGGAAAGGTGGCCCAGTACCTGCTGTTACTGGAAAGGTGGCGCAGTACCAGCTGTTACCGGAAAAGTGGCCCAGTACGTGCTGTTACCGGAAAGGTGGCCCAGTACGTGCTGTTACCAGAAAGGTGGCCCAGTACCTGCTGTTTCCGGAAAGGTGGCCCAGTACGTGCTGTTACCAGAAAGGTGGACCAGTACCTGCTGTTCCCGGAAAGGTGGCGCAGTACCTGCTGTTACTGGAAAGGTGGCCCAGTACGTGCTGTTACCAGAAAGGTGGCCCAGTACCTGCTGTTTCCGGAAAGGTGGCCCAGTACGTGCTGTTACCAGAAAGGTGGCCCAGTACCTGCTGTTTCCGGAAAGGTGGCCCAGTACGTGCTGTTACCAGAAAGGTGGCCCAGTACCTGCTGTTTCCGGAAAGGTGGCCCAGTACGTGCTGTTACCAGAAAGGTGGCCCAGTACCTGCTGTTACCGGAAAGGTGGCCCAGTACCTGCTGTTCCTGGAAAGGTGGCCCAGTACGTGCTGTTCCCGGAAAGGTGGCCCAGTACCTGCTGTTACCGGAAAAGTGGCCCAGAACCTGCTGTTACCGGAAAGGTGGCGCAGTACCTGCTCTTACCGGAAAAGTGGCCCAGTACCTGCTGTTTCCGGAAAGTTGGCCCAGTACGTGCTGTTACCGGAAAAGTGGCCCAGTTCCTGCTGTTACCAGAAAGGTGACCCAGTACCTGCTGTTTCCGGAAAGGCGGCCCAGTACGTGCTGTTACCAGAAAGGTGGCCCAGTACCTGCTGTTCCTGGAAAGGTGGCCCAGAACCTGCTGTTACCGGAAAGGTGGCCCAGAACCTGCTGTTACCGGAAAGGTGGCGCAGTACCTGCCGTTACCGGAAAGGTAGCGCAGTTCCTGCTGTTACCGGAAAGGTGGCCCAGAACCTGCTGTTACCGGAAAGGTGGCCCAGTACCTGCTGTTACCGGAAAGGTGGCCCAGTACCTGCTGTTACCGGAAAGGTGGCCCAGTACGTGCTGTTACCGGAAAGGTGGCCCAGTACCTGCTGTTACCGGAAAGGTGGCCCAGACCCTGCTGTTACCGGAAAGGTGGCCCAGTACCTGCTGTTACCGGAAAGGTGGCCCAGAACCTGCTGTTACCGGAAAGGTGGCCCAGAACCTGCTGTTACCGGAAAGGTGGCGCAGTACCTGCCGTTACCGGAAAGGTAGCGCAGTTCCTGCTGTTACCGGAAAGGTGGCCCAGTACCTGCCGTTACCGGAAAGGTGGCCCAGAACCTGCTGTTACCGGAAAGGTAGCGCAGTTCCTGCTGTTACCGGAAAGGTGGCCCATTACCTGCTGTTACCGGAAAGGTGGCGCAGTACCTGCCGTTACCGGAAAGGTAGCGCAGTTCCTGCTGTTACCGGAAAGGTGGCCCAGTACCTGCTGTTACTGGAAAGGTGGCCCATTAGCTGCTGTTACCGGAAAGGTGGCCCAGTACCTGCTGTTACTGGATAGGTGGCACAGTACCTGCTGTTACTGGAAAGGTTGCCCAGTACCTGCTGTTACCAGAAAGGTATCACAGTACCTGCTGTTCCCGGAAAGGTGGCACAGAACATTCTGTTACCGGAAAGGTGGACCAGTACGTGCTGTTACCTGAAAAGTGGCACAGTACCTTCTGTTACCGGAAAGGTGGCACAGAACCTTCTGTTACCGGAAAGGTGGCCCAGTATCTGCTGTTACCGGAAAGGTGGTACAGTACCTGCTGTTACCGGAAAGGTGGCACAGTACCTGCTGTTACTGGAAAGGTGGCCCAGTACCTGCTGTTACCGGACAGGTGGCACAGTACCTGCTGTTACCGGAAAGGTGGCCCAGTGCCTGCCGTTACTGGAAAGGTGGCCCAGTACCTGCTGTTACCGGACAGGTGGCACAGTACCTTCTGTTACCGGAAAGGTGGCCCAGTACCTGTTGTTACTGGAAAAGTGGCCCAGTACCTGCTGTTACCGGAAAGGTGGCCCAGTAGCTGCTGTTACCGGAAAGGTGGCGCAGTTCCTGCTGTTCCCGGAGAGATGGCGCAGAACCTGCTGTAACCGGAAAAGTGGCCCAGTACCTGCTGTTACCGGAAAGGTGGCCCAGTACCTGCTGTTACCGGAAAGGTGGCACAGTACCTGCTGTTACCGGAAACGAGGCGCAGTATCTGCTGTTACCGGAAAGGTTGCGCAGTACCTGCTGTTACTGGAAAGGTGGCACAGTACCTGCTGTTACCGGAAAGGTGGCCCAGTACCTGCTGTTACCGGACAGGTGGCACAGTACCTGCTGTTACCGGAAAGGTGGCCCAGTGCCTGCCGTTACTGGAAAGGTGGCCCAGTACCTGCTGTTACCGGACAGGTGGCACAGTACCTTCTGTTACCGGAAAGGTGGCCCAGTACCTGTTGTTACTGGAAAAGTGGCCCAGTACCTGCTGTTACCGGAAAGGTGGCCCAGTACCTGCCGTTACCGGAAAGGTGGCGCAGTTCCTGCTGATACCGGAAAGGTGGCGCAGTACCTGCTGTTACTGGAAAGGTGGCCCAGTAGCTGCTGTTACCGAAAAGGTGGCACAGTACCTGCTGTTACCGATAAGGTGGCCCAGTACGTGCTGTTACCGGAAAGGTGGCCCAGTACCTTCTGTTACCGGAAAGGTGGCCCAGTACCTTCTGTTACCGGAAAGGTGGCCCAGTACCTGCTGTTACCGGAATGGTGGCTCAGTGCCTGCCGTTACTGGAAAGGTGGCCCAGTACCTGCTGTTAACGGAAAGGTGGCACAGTACCTGCTGTTACCGGAAAGGTGGCGCAGTTCCTGCTGTTCCCAGAAAGATGGCGCAGTACCTGCTGTTACCGGAAAGGTGGCCCAGTACCTGCTGTTACCGGAAAGGTGGCCCAGTACCTGCTGTTACCGGAAAGGTGGCCCAATACCTGCTGTTACCGGAAAGGTGGCCCAGTACCTGCTGTTACCGGAAAGGTTGCGCAGTTCCTGCTTTTACCGGAAAGGTGGCCCAGTACCTGCTGTTACCGGAAAGGTGGCCCAGTACCTGCTGTTACCGGAAAGGTTGCGCAGTTCCTGCTTTTACCGGAAAGGTGGCCCAGTACCTGCTGTTACCAGAAAGGTGGCACAGTACCTGCTGTTACCGGAAAGGTGGCCCAGTACCTGCTGTTACTGGAAAGGTTGCCCAGTACCTGCTGTTACCGGAAAGGTGGCCCAGTACCTGCTGTTACTGGAAAGGTGGCGCAGTACCTGCTGTTACCAGAAAGGTGGCACAGAACCTTCTGTTACCGGAAAGGTGGCCCAGTACCTGCTGTTACTGGAAAGGTTGCCCAGTACCTGCTGTTACCGGAAAGATGGTACAGTACCTGCTGTTACCGGAAAGGTGGCGCAGTTCCTGCTGTTACCGGAAAGGTGGCCCAGTACCTGCTGTTACCGGAAAGGTGGCCCAGTACCTGCTGTTACCGGAAAGGTGGCACAGTACCTGCTGTTACCGGAAAGGTGGCACAGTACCTGCTGTTACCGTAAAGGTGGCCCACTACCTGCTGTTACTGGAAAGGTGACCCAGTACCTGCTGTTACCGGAAAGGTGGCCCAGTACCTGCTGTTACCGGAAAGGTGGCACAGTACCTGCTGTTACCGGAAAGGTGGCCCAGTACCTGCTGTTACCGGAAAGGTGGTACAGTACCTGCTGTTACCGGAAAGGTGGCACAGTACCTGCTGTTACCGGAAAGGTGGCCCAGTACCTGCTGTTACCGGACAGGTGGCCCAGTGCCTGCCGTTACTGGAAAGGTGGCCCAGTACCTGCTGTTACCGGACAGGTGGCACAGTACCTTCTGTTACCGGAAAGGTGGCCCAGTACCTGTTGTTACTGGAAAAGTGGCCCAGTACCTGCTGTTACCGGAAAGGTGGCCCAGTAGCTGCTGTTACCGGAAAGGTGGCGCAGTTCCTGCTGTTCCCGGAGAGATGGCGCAGAACCTGCTGTAACCGGAAAGGTGGCCCAGTACCTGCTGTTACCGGAAAGGTGGCCCAGTACCTGCTGTTACCGGAAAGGTGGCACAGTACCTGCTGTTTCCGGAAACGAGGCGCAGTATCTGCTGTTACCGGAAAGGTTGCGCAGTACCTGCTGTTACCGGAAAGGTGGCCCAGTACCTGCTGTTTCCGGAAAGTTGGCCCAGTACGTGCTGTTACCGGAAAAGTGGCCCAGTTCCTGCTGTTACCAGAAAGGTGACCCAGTACCTGCTCTTTCCGGAAAGGTGGCCCAGTACGTGCTGTTACCGGAAAGGTGGCCCAGTACCTGCTGTTACCGGAAAGGTGGCCCAGTACCTGCTGTTCCTGGAAAGGTGGCCCAGTACGTGCTGTTTCCGGAAAGGTGGCCCAGTACGTGCTGTTTCCGGAAAGGTGACCCAGTACCTGCTGTTTCCGGAAAGGTGGCCCAGTACGTGCTGTTACCGGAAAGGTGGCCCAGTTCCTGCTGTTACCAGAAAGGTGACCCAGTACCTGCTGTTTCCGGAAAGGTGGCCCAGTACGTGCTGTTACCAGAAAGGTGGCCCAGTACCTGCTGTTACCGGAAAGGTGGCCCAGTACGTGCTGTTCCCGGAAAGGTGGCCCAGTACCTGCTGTTACCGGAAAGGTGGCGCAGTACCTGCCGTTACCGGAAAGGTAGCGCAGTTCCTGCTGTTACCGGAAAGGTGGCCCAGTAGCTGCTGTTACCGGAAAGGTGGCCCAGTACCTGCTGTAACCGGAAAGGTGGCCCAGTACCTGCTGTTACTGGAAAGGTTGCCCAGTACCTGCTGTTACCAGAAAGGTGGCACAGTACCTGCTGTTCCCGGAAAGGTGGCACAGAACCTTCTGTTACCGGAAAGGTGGCCCAGTACCTGCTGTTACTGGAAAGGTTGCCCAGTACCTGCTGTTACCTGACAGGTGGCACAGTACCTGCTGTTACCGGAAAGGTGGCACAGAACCTTCTGTTACCGGAAAGGTGGCCCAGTACCTGCTGTTACCGGAAAGGTGGTACAGTACCTGCTGTTACCGGAAAGGTGGCACAGTACCTGCTGTTACCGGAAAGGTGGCCCAGTACCTGCTGTTACCGGAAAGGTGGCACAGTACCTGCTGTTACCGGAAAGGTGGCCCAGTGCCTGCCGTTACTGGAAAGGTGGCCCCGTACCTGCTGTTACCGGACAGGTGGCACAGTACCTTCTGTTACCGGAAAGGTGGCCCAGTACCTGTTGTTACTGGAAAAGTGGCCCAGAACCTGCTGTTACCGGAAAGGTGGCCCAGTAGCTGCTGTTACCGGAATGGTGGCCCAGTACCTGCTGTTACCGGAAAGGTGGCCCAGTACCTGCTGTTACCGGAAAGGTGGCGCAGTACCTGCTGTTACCGGAAAGGTGGCCCAGTAGCTGCTGTTACCGGAAATGTGGAGCAGTTCCTGCTGTTCCCGGAGAGATGGCGCAGTACCTGCTGTAACCGGAAAGGTGGCCCAGTACCTGCTGTTACCGGAAAGGTGGCCCCGAACGTGCTGTTACTGGAAAGGTGGCCCAGTAGCTGCTGTTACCGGAAAGGTGGCCCAGTACCTGCTGTTACCGGAAAGGTGGCACAGTACCTGCTGTTACTGGAAAGGTGGCCCAGTACCTGCTGTTACCGGAAAGGTGGCACAGTACCTGCTGTTACTGGAAAGGTTGCCCAGTACCTGCTGTTACCAGAAAGGTGGCACAGAACCTGCTGTTACCGGAAAGGTGGCCCAGTACCTGCTGTTACCGGAAAGGTGGTACAGTACCTGCTGTTACCGGAAAGGTGGCACAGAACCTTCTGTTACCGGAAAGGTGGCCCAGTACCTGCTGTTACCGGAAAGGTGGTACAGTACCTGCTGTTACCGGAAAGGTGGCACAGTACCTGCTGTTACCGGAAAGGTGGCCCAGTACCTGCTGTTACCGGACAGGTGGCACAGTACCTGCTGTTACCGGAAAGGTGGCCAAGTGCCTGCCGTTACTGGAAAGGTGGCCTAGTACCTGCTGTTACCGGACAGGTGGCACAGTACCTTCTGTTACCGGAAAGGTGGCCCAGTACCTGTTGTTACTGGAAAAGTGGCCCAGTACCTGCTGTTACCGGAAAGGTGGCCCAGTAGCTGCTGTTACCGGAAAGGTGGCGCAGTTCCTGCTGTTCCCGGAGAGATGGCGCAGAACCTGCTGTAACCGGAAAGGTGGCCCAGTACCTGCTGTTACCGGAAAGGTGGCCCAGTACCTGCTGTTACCGGAAAGGTGGCCCAGTACCAGCTGTTACCTGAAAGGTGGCCCACTACCTGCTGTTACCGGAAATGTGGCGCAGTTCCTGCTGTTACCGGAAAGGTGGCCCAGTACCTGCTGTTACCGGAAAGGTGTCCCAGTACCTGCTGTTACCGGAAAAGTATCCCAGTACATACTGTTACCGGAAAAGTGGCCCAGTACCAGCTGTTACCGGAAAGGTGGCCTAGTATGTGCTGTTACCGGAAAAGTGGCCCAGTACGTGCCGTTACCGGAAAGGTGGCGCAGTTCCTGCTGATACCGGAAAGGTGGCCCAGTACCTGCTGTTACTGGAAAGGTGGCGCAGTTCCTGCTGTTACCGGAAAGGTGGCACAGTACCAGCTGTTACCGGAAAGGTGGCCCAGTACCTGCTGTTACTGGAAAGGTGGCCCAGTAGATGCTGTTACCGGAAAGGTGGCACAGTACCTGCTGTTACCGAAAAGTGGCCCAGTACCTGCTGTTACCGGAATGGTGGCTCAGTGCCTGCCGTTACTGGAAAGGTGGCCCAGTACCTGCTGTTAACGGAAAGGTGGCACAGTACCAGCTGTTACCGGAAAGATGGCGCAGTACCTGCTGTTACCGGAAAGGTGGCGCAGTTCCTGCTGTTCCCGGAAAGATGGCGCAGTACCTGCTGTTACCGGAAAGGTGGCCCAGTACCTGCTGTTACCGGAAAGGTGGCCCAGTACCTGCTGTTACCGGAAAGGTGGCCCAATACCTGCTGTTACTGGAAAGGTGGCCCAGTACCTGCTGTTACCGGAATGGTGGCCCTGTACCTGCTGTTACCGGAGAGGTGGCGCAGTACCTGCTGTTACCGGAAAGGTGGCGCAGTTCCTGCTGTTCCCGGAAAGATGGCGCAGTACCTGCTGTTACCGGAAATGTTGCGCAGTACCTGCTGTTACTGGAAAGGTGACCCAGTACCTGCTGTTACCGGAAAGGTGGCCCAGTACCTGCTGTTACCGGAAAGGTTGCGCAGTACCAGCTGTTACCGGAAAAGTGGCCCAGTACCTGCTGTTACCGGAAAGGTTGCCCAGTGCCTGCCGTTACTGGAAAGGTGGCCCAGTAGCTGCTGTTACCGGAAAGGTGGCCCAGTACCAGCTGTAACCGGAAAGGTGGCCCACTACCTGCTGTTACCGGAAAGGTTGCGCAGTTCCTGCTTTTACCGGAAAGGTGGCCCAGTACCTGCTGTTACCGGAAAGGTGGCCCAGTACCTGCTGTTACCGGAAAGGTTGCGCAGTTCCTGCTTTTACCGGAAAGGTGGCCCAGTACCTGCTGTTACCGGAAAGGTGGCCCAGTACCTGCTGTTACTGGAAAGGTGGCGCAGTACCTGCTGTTACCAGAAAGGTGGCACAGAACCTTCTGTTACCGGAAAGGTGGCCCAGTACCTGCTGTTACTGGAAAGGTTGCCCAGTACCTGCTGTTACCGGAAAGATGGTACAGTACCTGCTGTTACCGGAAAGGTGGCGCAGTTCCTGCTGTTACCGGAAAGGTGGCCCAGTACCTGCTGTTACCGGAAAGGTGGCCCAGTACCTGCTGTTACCGGAAAGGTGGCACAGTACCTGCTGTTACCGGAAAGGTGGCACAGTACCTGCTGTTACCGTAAAGGTGGCCCACTACCTGCTGTTACTGGAAAGGTGACCCAGTACCTGCTGTTACCGGAAAGGTGGCCCAGTACCGGCTGTTACCGGAAAGGTGGCACAGTACCTGCTGTTACCGGAAAGGTGGCCCAGTACCTGCTGTTACCGGAAAGGTGGTACAGTATCTGCTGTTACCGGAAAGGTGGCACAGTACCTGCTGTTACCGGAAAGGTGGCCCAGTACCTGCTGTTACCGGACAGGTGGCCCAGTGCCTGCCGTTACTGGAAAGGTGGCCCAGTACCTGCTGTTACCGGACAGGTGGCACAGTACCCTCTGTTACCGGAAAGGTGGCCCAGTACCTGTTGTTACTGGAAAAGTGGCCCAGTACCTGCTGTTACCGGAAAGGTGGCCCAGTAGCTGCTGTTACCGGAAAGGTGGCGCAGTTCCTGCTGTTCCCGGAGAGATGGCGCAGTATCTGCTGTTACCGGAAAGGTTGCGCAGTACCTGCTGTTACCGGAAAGGTGGCCCAGTACTTGCTGTTTCCGGAAAGTTGGCCCAGTACGTGCTGTTACCGGAAAAGTGGCCCAGTTCCTGCTGTTACCAGAAAGGTGACCCAGTACCTGCTGTTTCCGGAAAGGTGGCCCAGTACGTGCTGTTACCAGAAAGGTGGCCCAGTACCTGCTGTTACCGGAAAGGTAGCGCAGTTCCTGCTGTTACCGGAAAGGTGGCCCAGTAGCTGCTGTTACCGGAAAGGTGGCCCAGTACCTGCTGTAACCGGAAAGGTGGCCCAGTACCTGCTGTTACTGGAAAGGTTGCCCAGTACCTGCTGTTACCAGAAAGGTGGCACAGTACCTGCTGTTCCCGGAAAGGTGGCACAGAACCTTCTGTTACCGGAAAGGTGGCCCAGTACCTGCTGTTACTGGAAAGGTTGCCCAGTACCTGCTGTTACCTGAAAGGTGGCACAGTACCTGCTGTTACCGGAAAGGTGGCACAGAACCTTCTGTTACCGGAAAGGTGGCCCAGTACCTGCTGTTACCGGAAAGGTGGTACAGTACCTGCTGTTACCGGAAAGGTGGCACAGTACCTGCTGTTACCGGAAAGGTGGCCCAGTACCTGCTGTTACCGGAAAGGTGGCCCAGTACCTGCTGTTACCGGAAAGGTGGCACAGTACCTGCTGTTACCGGAAAGGTGGCCCAGTGCCTGCCGTTACTGGAAAGGTGGCCCAGTACCTGCTGTTACCGGACAGGTGGCACAGTACCTTCTGTTACCGGAAAGGTGGCCCAGTACCTGTTGTTACTGGAAAAGTGGCCCAGAACCTGCTGTTACCGGAAAGGTGGCCCAGTAGCTGCTGTTACCGGAAAGGTGGCCCAGTACCTGCTGTTACCGGAAAGGTGGCCCAGTACCTGCTGTTACCGGAAAGGTGGCCCAGTACCTGCTGTTACCGGAAAGGTGGCCCAGTAGCTGCTGTTACCGGAAATGTGGAGCAGTTCCTGCTGTTCCCGGACAGATGGCGCAGTACCTGCTGTAACCGGAAAGGTGGCCCAGTACCTGCTGTTACCGGAAAGGTGGCCCCGAACGTGCTGTTACTGGAAAGGTGGCCCAGTAGCTGCTGTTACCGGAAAGGTGGCCCAGTACCTGCTGTTACCGGAAAGGTGGCACAGTACCTGCTGTTACTGGAAAGGTGGCCCAGTAGCTGCTGTTACCGGAAAGGTGGCCCAGTACCTGCTGTTACCGGAAAGGTGGCACAGTACCTGCTGTTACTGGAAAGGTTGCCCAGTACCTGCTGTTACCAGAAAGGTGGCACAGAACCTTCTGTTACCGGAAAGGTGGCCCAGTACCTGCTGTTACTGGAAAGGTTGCCCAGTACCTGCTGTTACCGGAAAGGTGGCCCAGTACCTGCTGTTCCCGGAAAGGTGGCCCAGTACCTGCTGTTACCGGAAAGGTGGCACAGTACCTGCTGTTACCGGAAAGGTGGCCCAGTACCTGCTGTTACCGGACAGGTGGCACAGTACCTGCTGTTACCGGAAAGGTGGCCAAGTGCCTGCCGTTACTGGAAAGGTGGCCTAGTACCTGCTGTTACCGGACAGGTGGCACAGTACCTGCTGTTACCGGAAAGGTGGCCCAGTACCTGTTGTTACTGGAAAAGTGGCCCAGTACCTGCTGTTACCGGAAAGGTGGCCCAGTACCTGCTGTTACCGGAAAGGTGGTACAGTACCTGCTGTTACCGGAAAGGTGGCACAGTACCTGCTGTTACCGGAAAGGTGGCCCAGTACCTGCTGTTACCGGACAGGTGGCCCAGTGCCTGCCGTTACTGGAAAGGTGGCCCAGTACCTGCTGTTACCGGACAGGTGGCACAGTACCTTCTGTTACCGGAAAGGTGGCCCAGTACCTGTTGTTACTGGAAAAGTGGCCCAGTACCTGCTGTTACCGGAAAGGTGGCCCAGTAGCTGCTGTTACCGGAAAGGTGGCGCAGTTCCTGCTGTTCCCGGAGAGATGGTGCAGTATCTGCTGTTACCGGAAAGGTTGCGCAGTACCTGCTGTTACCGGAAAGGTGGCCCAGTACCTGCTGTTTCCGGAAAGTTGGCCCAGTACGTGCTGTTACCGGAAAAGTGGCCCAGTTCCTGCTGTTACCAGAAAGGTGACCCAGTACCTGCTGTTTCCGGAAAGGTGGCCCAGTACGTGCTGTTACCAGAAAGGTTGCCCAGTACCTGCTGTTACCGGAAAGGTAGCGCAGTTCCTGCTGTTACCGGAAAGGTGGCCCAGTAGCTGCTGTTACCGGAAAGGTGGCCCAGTACCTGCTGTAACCGGAAAGGTGGCCCAGTACCTGCTGTTACTGGAAAGGTTGCCCAGTACCTGCTGTTACCAGAAAGGTGGCACAGTACCTGCTGTTCCCGGAAAGGTGGCACAGAACCTTCTGTTACCGGAAAAGTGGCCCAGTACCTGCTGTTACTGGAAAGGTTGCCCAGTACCTGCTGTTACCTGAAAGGTGGCACAGTACCTGCTGTTACCGGAAAGGTGGCACAGAACCTTCTGTTACCGGAAAGGTGGCCCAGTACCTGCTGTTACCGGAAAGGTGGTACAGTACCTGCTGTTACCGGAAAGGTGGCACAGTACCTGCTGTTACCGGAAAGGTGGCCCAGTACCTGCTGTTACCGGAAAGGTGGCCCAGTACCTGCTGTTACCGGAAAGGTGGCACAGTACCTGCTGTTACCGGAAAGGTGGCCCAGTGCCTGCCGTTACTGGAAAGGTGGCCCAGTACCTGCTGTTACCGGACAGGTGGCACAGTACCTTCTGTTACCGGAAAGGTGGCCCAGTACCTGTTGTTACTGGAAAAGTGGCCCAGAACCTGCTGTTACCGGAAAGGTGGCCCAGTACATGCTGTTACCGGAAAGGTGGCCCAGTACCTGCTGTTACCGGAAAGGTGGCCCAGTACCTGCTGTTACCGGAAAGGTGGCCCAGTAGCTGCTGTTACCGGAAATGTGGAGCAGTTCCTGCTGTTCCCGGAGAGATGGCGCAGTACCTGCTGTAACCGGAAAGGTGGCCCAGTACCTGCTGTTACCGGAAAGGTGGCCCCGAACGTGCTGTTACTGGAAAGGTGGCCCAGTAGCTGCTGTTACCGGAAAGGTGGCCCAGTACCTGCTGTTACCGGAAAGGTGGCACAGTACCTGCTGTTACTGGAAAGGTGGCCCAGTAGCTGCTGTTACCGGAAAGGTGGCCCAGTACCTGCTGTTACCGGAAAGGTGGCCCAGTACCTGCTGTTACCGGAAAGGTGGCCCAGTAGCTGCTGTTACCGGAAATGTGGAGCAGTTCCTGCTGTTCCCGGAGAGATGGCGCAGTACCTGCTGTAACCGGAAAGGTGGCCCAGTACCTGCTGTTACCGGAAAGGTGGCCCCGAACGTGCTGTTACTGGAAAGGTGGCCCAGTAGCTGCTGTTACCGGAAAGGTGGCCCAGTACCTGCTGTTACCGGAAAGGTGGCACAGTACCTGCTGTTACTGGAAAGGTGGCCCAGTAGCTGCTGTTACCGGAAAGGTGGCCCAGTACCTGCTGTTACCGGAAAGGTGGCCCAGAACCTGCTGTTACTGGAAAGGTGACCCAGTACCTGCTGTTACCGGAAAGGTAGCACAGTACCTGCTGTTCCCGGAAAGGTGGCCCAGTACCTGCTGTTACCGGAAAGGTGGCACAGTACCTGCTGTTACCGGAAAGGTGGCCCAGTACCTGCTGTTACCGGACAGGTGGCACAGTACCTGCTGTTACCGGAAAGGTGGCCAAGTGCCTGCCGTTACTGGAAAGGTGGCCTAGTACCTGCTGTTACCGGACAGGTGGCACAGTACCTTCTGTTACCGGAAAGGTGGCCCAGTACCTGTTGTTACTGGAAAAGTGGCCCAGTACCTGCTGTTACCGGAAAGGTGGCCCAGTACCTGCTGTTACCGGAAAGGTGGTACAGTACCTGCTGTTACCGGAAAGGTGGCACAGTACCTGCTGTTACCGGAAAGGTGGCCCAGTACCTGCTGTTACCGGACAGGTGGCCCAGTGCCTGCCGTTACTGGAAAGGTGGCCCAGTACCTGCTGTTACCGGACAGGTGGCACAGTACCTTCTGTTACCGGAAAGGTGGCCCAGTACCTGTTGTTACTGGAAAAGTGGCCCAGTACCTGCTGTTACCGGAAAGGTGGCCCAGTAGCTGCTGTTACCGGAAAGGTGGCGCAGTTCCTGCTGTTCCCGGAGAGATGGCGCAGTATCTGCTGTTACCGGAAAGGTTGCGCAGTACCTGCTGTTACCGGAAAGGTGGCCCAGTACCTGCTGTTTCCGGAAAGTTGGCCCAGTACGTGCTGTTACCGGAAAAGTGGCCCAGTTCCTGCTGTTACCAGAAAGGTGACCCAGTACCTGCTGTTTCCGGAAAGGTGGCCCAGTACGTGCTGTTACCAGAAAGGTTGCCCAGTACCTGCTGTTACCGGAAAGGTAGCGCAGTTCCTGCTGTTACCGGAAAGGTGGCCCAGTAGCTGCTGTTACCGGAAAGGTGGCCCAGTACCTGCTGTAACCGGAAAGGTGGCCCAGTACCTGCTGTTACTGGAAAGGTTGCCCAGTACCTGCTGTTACCAGAAAGGTGGCACAGTACCTGCTGTTCCCGGAAAGGTGGCACAGAACCTTCTGTTACCGGAAAGGTGGCCCAGTACCTGATGTTACTGGAAAGGTTGCCCAGTACCTGCTGTTACCTGAAAGGTGGCACAGTACCTGCTGTTACCGGAAAGGTGGCACAGAACCTTCTGTTACCGGAAAGGTGGCCCAGTACCTGCTGTTACCGGAAAGGTGGTACAGTACCTGCTGTTACCGGAAAGGTGGCACAGTACCTGCTGTTACCGGAAAGGTGGCCCAGTACCTGCTGTTACCGGAAAGGTGGCCCAGTACCTGCTGTTACCGGAAAGGTGGCACAGTACCTGCTGTTACCGGAAAGGTGGCCCAGTGCCTGCCGTTACTGGAAAGGTGGCCCAGTACCTGCTGTTACCGGACAGGTGGCACAGTACCTTCTGTTACCGGAAAGGTGGCCCAGTACCTGTTGTTACTGGAAAAGTGGCCCAGAACCTGCTGTTACCGGAAAGGTGGCCCAGTAGCTGCTGTTACCGGAAAGGTGGCCCAGTACCTGCTGTTACCGGAAAGGTGGCCCAGTACCTGCTGTTACCGGAAAGGTGGCCCAGTACCTGCTGTTACCGGAAAGGTGGCCCAGTAGCTGCTGTTACCGGAAATGTGGAGCAGTTCCTGCTGTTCCCGGAGAGATGGCGCAGTACCTGCTGTAACCGGAAAGGTGGCCCAGTACCTGCTGTTACCGGAAAGGTGGCCCCGAACGTGCTGTTACTGGAAAGGTGGCCCAGTAGCTGCTGTTACCGGAAAGGTGGCCCAGTACCTGCTGTTACCGGAAAGGTGGCACAGTACCTGCTGTTACTGGAAAGGTGGCCCAGTAGCTGCTGTTACCGGAAAGGTGGCCCAGTACCTGCTGTTACCGGAAAGGTGGCACAGTACCTGCTGTTACTGGAAAGGTTGCCCAGTACCTGCTGTTACCAGAAAGGTGGCACAGAACCTTCTGTTACCGGAAAGGTGGCCCAGTACCTGCTGTTACTGGAAAGGTTGCCCAGTACCTGCTGTTACCGGAAAGGTGGCCCAGTACCTGCTGTTCCCGGAAAGGTGGCACAGAACCTTCTGTTACCGGAAAGGTGGCCCAGTACCTGCTGTTACTGGAAAGGTTGCCCAGTACCTGCTGTTACCGGAAAGGTGGCCCAGTACCTGCTGTTACCGGAAAGGTGGTACAGTACCTGCTGTTACCGGAAAGGTGGCACAGAACCTTCTGTTACCGGAAAGGTGGCCCAGTACCTGCTGTTACCGGAAAGGTGGCACAGTACCTGCTGTTACCGGAAAGGTGGCCCAGTACCTGCTGTTACCGGACAGTTGGCACAGTACCTGCTGTTACCGGAAAGGTGGCCAAGTGCCTGCCGTTACTGGAAAGGTGGCCTAGTACCTGCTGTTACCGGACAGGTGGCACAGTACCTTCTGTTACCGGAAAGGTGGCCCAGTACCTGTTGTTACTGGAAAAGTGGCCCAGTACCTGCTGTTACCGGAAAGGTGGCCCAGTAGCTGCTGTTACCGGAAAGGTGGCGCAGTTCCTGCTGTTCCCGGAGAGATGGCGCAGAACCTGCTGTAACCGGAAAGGTGGCCCAGTACCTGCTGTTACCGGAAAGGTGGCCCAGTACCAGCTGTTACCTGAAAGGTGGCCCACTACCTGCTGTTACCGGAAATGTGGCGCAGTTCCTGCTGTTACCGGAAAGGTGGCCCAGTACCTGCTGTTACCGGAAAGGTGTCCCAGTACCTGCTGTTACCGGAAAAGTATCCCAGTACATACTGTTACCGGAAAAGTGGCCCAGTACCAACTGTTACCGGAAAGGTGGCCTAGTATGTGCTGTTACCGGAAAAGTGGCCCAGTACGTGCTGTTACCGGAAAGGTGGCCCAGTACCTGCCGTTACCGGAAAGGTGGCGCAGTTCCTGCTGATACCGGAAAGGTGGCCCAGTACCTGCTGTTACTGGAAAGGTGGCCCAGTAGCTGCTGTTACCGGAAAGGTGGCACAGTACCTGCTGTTACCGATAAGGTGGCCCAGTACCTTCTGTTACCGAAAAGTGGCCCAGTACCTGCTGTTACCGGAATGGTGGCTCAGTGCCTGCCGTTACTGGAAAGGTGGCCCAGTACCTGCTGTTAACGGAAAGGTGGCACAGTACCAGCTGTTACCGGAAAGATGGCGCAGTACCTGCTGTTACCGGAAAGGTGGCGCAGTTCCTGCTGTTCCCGGAAAGATGGCGCAGTACCTGCTGTTACCGGAAAGGTGGCCCAGTACCTGCTGTTACCGGAAAGGTGGCCCAGTACCTGCTGTTACCGGAAAGGTGGCCCAATACCTGCTGTTACCGGAAAGGTGGCCCAGTACCTGCTGTTACCGGAAAGGTTGCGCAGTTCCTGCTTTTACCGGAAAGGTGGCCCAGTACCTGCTGTTACCGGAAAGGTGGCCCAGTACCTGCTGTTACTGGAAAGGTTGCCCAGTACCTGCTGTTACCGGAAAGGTGGCCCAGTACCTGCTGTTACTGGAAAGGTGGCGCAGTACCTGCTGTTACCAGAAAGGTGGCACAGAACCTTCTGTTACCGGAAAGGTGGCCCAGTACCTGCTGTTACTGGAAAGGTTGCCCAGTACCTGCTGTTACCGGAAAGATGGTACAGTACCTGCTGTTACCGGAAAGGTGGCGCAGTTCCTGCTGTTACCGGAAAGGTGGCCCAGTACCTGCTGTTACCGGAAAGGTGGCACAGTACCTGCTGTTACCGTAAAGGTGGCCCACTACCTGCTGTTACTGGAAAGGTGACCCAGTACCTGCTGTAACCGGAAAGGTGGCCCAGTACCTGCTGTTACTGGAAAGGTGGCCCAGTACCTGCTGTTACCGGAAAGGTGGCACAGTACCTGCTGTTACCGGAAAGGTGGCCCAGTACCTGCTGTTACCGGACAGGTGGCACAGTACCTGCTGTTACCGGAAAGGTGGTACAGTACCTGCTGTTACCGGAAAGGTGGCACAGTACCTGCTGTTACCGGAAAGGTGGCCCAGTACCTGCTGTTACCGGAAAGGTGGCCCAGTACCTGCTGTTACCGGAAAGGTGGCACAGTACCTGCTGTTACCGGAAAGGTGGCCCAGTGCCTGCCGTTACTGGAAAGGTGGCCGAGTACCTGCTGTTACCGGACAGGTGGCACAGTACCTTCTGTTACCGGAAAGGTGGCCCAGTACCTGTTGTTACTGGAAAAGTGGCCCAGAACCTGCTGTTACCGGAAAGGTGGCCCAGTAGCTGCTGTTACCGGAATGGTGGCCCAGTACCTGCTGTTACCGGAAAGGTGGCCCAGTACCTGCTGTTACCGGAAAGGTGGCGCAGTTCCTGCTGTTCCCGGAGAGATGGCGCAGAACCTGCTGTAACCGGAAAGGTGGCCCAGTACCTGCTGTTACCGGAAAGGTGGCCCAGTACCAGCTGTTACCTGAAAGGTGGCCCACTACCTGCTGTTACCGGAAATGTGGCGCAGTTCCTGCTGTTACCGGAAAGGTGGCCCAGTACCTGCTGTTACCGGAAAGGTGTCCCAGTACCTGCTGTTACCGGAAAAGTATCCCAGTACATACTGTTACCGGAAAAGTGGCCCAGTACCAACTGTTACCGGAAAGGTGGCCTAGTATGTGCTGTTACCGGAAAAGTGGCCCAGTACGTGCTGTTACCGGAAAGGTGGCCCAGTACCTGCCGTTACCGGAAAGGTGGCGCAGTTCCTGCTGATACCGGAAAGGTGGCCCAGTACCTGCTGTTACTGGAAAGGTGGCCCAGTAGCTGCTGTTACCGGAAAGGTGGCACAGTACCTGCTGTTACCGATAAGGTGGCCCAGTACCTTCTGTTACCGAAAAGTGGCCCAGTACCTGCTGTTACCGGAATGGTGGCTCAGTGCCTGCCGTTACTGGAAAGGTGGCCCAGTACCTGCTGTTAACGGAAAGGTGGCACAGTACCAGCTGTTACCGGAAAGATGGCGCAGTACCTGCTGTTACCGGAAAGGTGGCGCAGTTCCTGCTGTTCCCGGAAAGATGGCGCAGTACCTGCTGTTACCGGAAAGGTGGCCCAGTACCTGCTGTTACCGGAAAGGTGGCCCAGTACCTGCTGTTACCGGAAAGGTGGCCCAATACCTGCTGTTACCGGAAAGGTGGCCCAGTACCTGCTGTTACCGGAAAGGTTGCGCAGTTCCTGCTTTTACCGGAAAGGTGGCCCAGTACCTGCTGTTACCGGAAAGGTGGCCCAGTACCTGCTGTTACTGGAAAGGTTGCCCAGTACCTGCTGTTACCGGAAAGGTGGCCCAGGACCTGCTGTTCCTGGAAAGGTGGCGCAGTACCTGCTGTTACCAGAAAGGTGGCACAGAACCTTCTGTTACCGGAAAGGTGGCCCAGTACCTGCTGTTACTGGAAAGGTTGCCCAGTACCTGCTGTTACCGGAAAGATGGTACAGTACCTGCTGTTACCGGAAAGGTGGCGCAGTTCCTGCTGTTACCGGAAAGGTGGCCCAGTACCTGCTGTTACCGGAAAGGTGGCACAGTACCTGCTGTTACCGTAAAGGTGGCCCACTACCTGCTGTTACTGGAAAGGTGACCCAGTACCTGCTGTAACCGGAAAGGTGGCCCAGTACCTGCTGTTACTGGAAAGGTGGCCCAGTACCTGCTGTTACCGGAAAGGTGGCACAGTACCTGCTGTTACCGGAAAGGTGGCCCAGTACCTGCTGTTACCGGACAGGTGGCACAGTACCTGCTGTTACCGGAAAGGTGGTACAGTACCTGCTGTTACCGGAAAGGTGGCACAGTACCTGCTGTTACCGGAAAGGTGGCCCAGTACCTGCTGTTACCGGAAAGGTGGCCCAGTACCTGCTGTTACCGGAAAGGTGGCACAGTACCTGCTGTTACCGGAAAGGTGGCCCAGTGCCTGCCGTTACTGGAAAGGTGGCCGAGTACCTGCTGTTACCGGACAGGTGGCACAGTACCTTCTGTTACCGGAAAGGTGGCCCAGTACCTGTTGTTACTGGAAAAGTGGCCCAGAACCTGCTGTTACCGGAAAGGTGGCCCAGTAGCTGCTGTTACCGGAATGGTGGCCCAGTACCTGCTGTTACCGGAAAGGTGGCCCAGTACCTGCTGTTACCGGAAAGGTGGCCCAGTAGCTGCTGTTACCGGAAAGGTGGCCCAGTACCTGCTGTTACCGGAAAGGTGGCACAGTACCTGCTGTTACTGGAAAGGTTGCCCAGTACCTGCTGTTACCAGAAAGGTGGCACAGAACCTTCTGTTACCGGAAAGGTGGCCCAGTACCTGCTGTTACTGGAAAGGTTGCCCAGTACCTGCTGTTCCCGGAAAGGTGGCACAGAACCTTCTGTTACCGGAAAGGTGGCCCAGTACCTGCTGTTACTGGAAAGGTTGCCCAGTACCTGCTGTTACCAGAAAGGTGGCCCAGTACCTGCTGTTACCGGAAAGGTGGTACAGTACCTGCTGTTACCGGAAAGGTGGCACAGAACCTTCTGTTACCGGAAAGGTGGCCCAGTACCTGCTGTTACCGGAAAGGTGGTACAGTACCTGCTGTTACCGGAAAGGTGGCACAGTACCTGCTGTTACCGGAAAGGTGGCCCAGTACCTGCTGTTACCGGACAGGTGGCACAGTACCTGCTGTTACCGGAAAGGTGGCCAAGTGCCTGCCGTTACTGGAAAGGTGGCCTAGTACCTGCTGTTACCGGACAGGTGGCACAGTACCTTCTGTTACCGGAAAGGTGGCCCAGTACCTGTTGTTACTGGAAAAGTGGCCCAGTACCTGCTGTTACCGGAAAGGTGGCCCAGTAGCTGCTGTTACCGGAAAGGTGGCGCAGTTCCTGCTGTTCCCGGAGAGATGGCGCAGAACCTGCTGTAACCGGAAAGGTGGCCCAGTACCTGCTGTTACCGGAAAGGTGGCCCAGTACCTGCTGTTACCGGAAAGGTGGCCCAGTACCAGCTGTTACCTGAAAGGTGGTCCACTACCTGCTGTTACCGGAAATGTGGCGCAGTTCCTGCTGTTACCGGAAAGGTGGCCCAGTACCTGCTGTTACCGGAAAGGTGTCCCAGTACCTGCTGTTACCGGAAAAGTATCCCAGTACATACTGTTACCGGAAAAGTGGCCCAGTACCAGCTGTTACCGGAAAGGTGGCCTAGTATGTGCTGTTACCGGAAAAGTGGCCCAGTACGTGCTGTTACCGGAAAGGTGGCCCAGTACCTGCCGTTACCGGAAAGGTGGCGCAGTTCCTGCTGATACCGGAAAGGTGGCCCAGTACCTGCTGTTACTGGAAAGGTGGCCCAGTAGCTGCTGTTACCGGAAAGGTGGCACAGTACCTGCTGTTACCGATAAGGTGGCCCAGTACCTTCTGTTACCGAAAAGTGGCCCAGTACCTGCTGTTACCGGAATGGTGGCTCAGTGCCTGCCGTTACTGGAAAGGTGGCCCAGTACCTGCTGTTAACGGAAAGGTGGCACAGTACCAGCTGTTATCGGAAAGATGGCGCAGTACCTGCTGTTACCGGAAAGGTGGCGCAGTTCCTGCTGTTCCCGGAAAGATGGCGCAGTACCTGCTGTTACCGGAAAGGTGGCCCAGTACCTGCTGTTACCGGAAAGGTGGCCCAGTACCTGCTGTTACCGGAAAGGTGGCCCAATACCTGCTGTTACCGGAAAGGTGGCCCAGTACCTGCTGTTACCGGAAAGGTTGCGCAGTTCCTGCTTTTACCGGAAAGGTGGCCCAGTACCTGCTGTTACCGGAAAGGTGGCCCAGTACCTGCTGTTACTGGAAAGGTTGCCCAGTACCTGCTGTTACCGGAAAGGTGGCCCAGTACCTGCTGTTATTGGAAAGGTGGCGCAGTACCTGCTGTTACCAGAAAGGTGGCACAGAACCTTCTGTTACCGGAAAGGTGGCCCAGTACCTGCTGTTACTGGAAAGGTTGCCCAGTACCTGCTGTTACCGGAAAGATGGTACAGTACCTGCTGTTACCGGAAAGGTGGCACAGTTCCTGCTGTTACCGGAAAGGTGGCCCAGTACCTGCTGTTACCGGAAAGGTGGCCCAGTACCTGCTGTTACCGGAAAGGTGGCACAGTACCTGCTGTTACCGGAAAGGTGGCACAGTACCTGCTGTTACCGGAAAGGTGGCACAGTACCTGCTGTTACCGTAAAGGTGGCCCACTACCTGCTGTTACTGGAAAGGTGACCCAGTACCTGCTGTAACCGGAAAGGTGGTACAGTACCTGCTGTTACCGGAAAGGTGGCACAGTTCCTGCTGTTACCGGAAAGGTGGCCCAGTACCTGCTGTTACCGGAAAGGTGGCCCAGTACCTGCTGTTACCGGAAAGGTGGCACAGTACCTGCTGTTACCGGAAAGGTGGCACAGTACCTGCTGTTACCGTAAAGGTGGCCCACTACCTGCTGTTACTGGAAAGGTGACCCAGTACCTGCTGTAACCGGAAAGGTGGCCCAGTACCTGCTGTTACTGGAAAGGTGGCCCAGTACCTGTTGTTACTGGAAAGGTTGCCCAGTACCTGCTGTTACCGGAAAGGTGGCCCAGTACCTGCTGTTCCCGGAAAGGTGGCACAGAACCTTCTGTTACCGGAAAGGTGGCCCAGTACCTGCTGTTACTGGAAAGGTTGCCCAGTACCTGCTGTTACCGGAAAGGTGGCCCAGTACCTGCTGTTACCGGAAAGGTGGTACAGTACCTGCTGTTACCGGAAAGGTGGCACAGAACCTTCTGTTACCGGAAAGGTGGCCCAGTACCTGCTGTTACCGGAAAGGTGGCACAGTACCTGCTGTTACCGGAAAGGTGGCCCAGTACCTGCTGTTACCGGACAGTTGGCCCAGTACCTGCTGTTACCGGAAAGGTGGCACAGTACCTGCTGTTACCGGAAAGGTGGCACAGTACCTGCTGTTACCGTAAAGGTGGCCCACTACCTGCTGTTACTGGAAAGGTGACCCAGAACCTGCTGTAACCGGAAAGGTGGCCCAGTACCTGCTGTTACTGGAAAGGTGGCCCAGTACCTGCTGTTACTGGAAAGGTTGCCCAGTACCTGCTGTTACCGGAAAGGTGGCCCAGTACCTGCTGTTCCCGGAAAGGTGGCACAGAACCTTCTGTTACCGGAAAGGTGGCCCAGTACCTGCTGTTACTGGAAAGGTTGCCCAGTACCTGCTGTTACCGGAAAGGTGGCCCAGTACCTGCTGTTACCGGAAAGGTGGTACAGTACCTGCTGTTACAGGAAAGGTGGCACAGAACCTTCTGTTACCGGAAAGGTGGCCCAGTACCTGCTGTTACCGGAAAGGTGGCACAGTACCTGCTGTTACCGGAAAGGTGGCCCAGTACCTGCTGTTACCGGACAGTTGGCACAGTACCTGCTGTTACCGGAAAGGTGGCCAAGTGCCTGCCGTTACTGGAAAGGTGGCCTAGTACCTGCTGTTACCGGACAGGTGGCACAGTACCTTCTGTTACCGGAAAGGTGGCCCAGTACCTGTTGTTACTGGAAAAGTGGCCCAGTACCTGCTGTTACCGGAAAGGTGGCCCAGTAGCTGCTGTTACCGGAAAGGTGGCGCAGTTCCTGCTGTTCCCGGAGAGATGGCGCAGAACCTGCTGTAACCGGAAAGGTGGCCCAGTACCTGCTGTTACCGGAAAGGTGGCCCAGTACCTGCTGTTACCGGAAAGGTGGCTCAGTACCAGCTGTTACCTGAAAGGTGGCCCACTACCTGCTGTTACCGGAAATGTGGCGCAGTTCCTGCTGTTACCGGAAAGGTGGCCCAGTACCTGCTGTTACCGGAAAGGTGTCCCAGTACCTGCTGTTACCGGAAAAGTATCCCGGTACATACTGTTACCGGAAAAGTGGCCCAGTACCAACTGTTACCGGAAAGGTGGCCTAGTATGTGCTGTTACCGGAAAAGTGGCCCAGTACGTGCTGTTACCGGAAAGGTGGCCCAGTACCTGCCGTTACCGGAAAGGTGGCGCAGTTCCTGCTGATACCGGAAAGGTGGCCCAGTACCTGCTGTTACTGGAAAGGTGGCCCAGTAGCTGCTGTTACCGGAAAGGTGGCACAGTACCTGCTGTTACCGATAAGGTGGCCCAGTACCTTCTGTTACCGAAAAGTGGCCCAGTACCTGCTGTTACCGGAATGGTGGCTCAGTGCCTGCCGTTACTGGAAAGGTGGCCCAGTACCTGCTGTTAACGGAAAGGTGGCACAGTACCAGCTGTTACCGGAAAGATGGCGCAGTACCTGCTGTTACCGGAAAGGTGGCGCAGTTCCTGCTGTTCCCGGAAAGATGGCGCAGTACCTGCTGTTACCGGAAAGGTGGCCCAGTACCTGCTGTTACCGGAAAGGTGGCCCAATACCTGCTGTTACCGGAAAGGTGGCCCAGTACCTGCTGTTACCGGAAAGGTTGCGCAGTTCCTGCTTTTACCGGAAAGGTGGCCCAGTACCTGCTGTTACCGGAAAGGTGGCCCAGTACCTGCTGTTACTGGAAAGGTTGCCCAGTACCTGCTGTTACCGGAAAGGTGGCCCAGTACCTGCTGTTACTGGAAAGGTGGCGCAGTACCTGCTGTTACCAGAAAGGTGGCACAGAACCTTCTGTTACCGGAAAGGTGGCCCAGTACCTGCTGTTACTGGAAAGGTTGCCCAGTACCTGCTGTTACCGGAAAGATGGTACAGTACCTGCTGTTACCGGAAAGGTGGCGCAGTTCCTGCTGTTACCGGAAAGGTGGCCCAGTACCTGCTGTTACCGGAAAGGTGGCACAGTACCTGCTGTTACCGTAAAGGTGGCCCACTACCTGCTGTTACTGGAAAGGTGACCCAGTACCTGCTGTAACCGGAAAGGTGGCCCAGTACCTGCTGTTACTGGAAAGGTGGCCCAGTACCTGCTGTTACCGGAAAGGTGGCACAGTACCTGCTGTTACCGGAAAGGTGGCCCAGTACCTGCTGTTACCGGAAAAGTGGCCCAGTACCTGCTGTTACCGGAAAGGTGGCCCAGTACCTGCTGTTACCGGAAAGGTGGCACAGTACCTGCTGTTACCGGAAAGGTGGCCCAGTGCCTGCCGTTACTGGAAAGGTGGCCCAGTACCTGCTGTTACCGGACAGGTGGCACAGTACCTTCTGTTACCGGAAAGGTGGCCCAGTACCTGTTGTTACTGGAAAAGTGGCCCAGAACCTGCTGTTACCGGAAAGGTGGCCCAGTAGCTGCTGTTACCGGAATGGTGGCCCAGTACCTGCTGTTACCGGAAAGGTGGCCCAGTACCTGCTGTTACCGGAAAGGTGGCCCAGTAGCTGCTGTTACCGGAAATGTGGAGCAGTCCCTGCTGTTCCCGGAGAGATGGCGCAGTACCTGCTGTAACCGGAAAGGTGGCCCAGTACCTGCTGTTACCGGAAAGGTGAACCCCGAACGTGCTGTTACTGGAAAGGTGGCCCAGTAGCTGCTGTTACCGGAAAGGTGGCACAGTACCTGCTGTTACTGGAAAGGTGGCCCAGTAGCTGCTGTTACCGGAAAGGTGGCCCAGTACCTGCTGTTACCGGAAAGGTGGCACAGTACCTGCTGTTACTGGAAAGGTTGCCCAGTACCTGCTGTTACCAGAAAGGTGGCACAGAACCTTCTGTTACCGGAAAGGTGGCCCAGTACCTGCTGTTACTGGAAAGGTTGCCCAGTACCTGCTGTTCCCGGAAAGGTGGCACAGAACCTTCTGTTACCGGAAAGGTGGCCCAGTACCTGCTGTTACTGGAAAGGTTGCCCAGTACCTGCTGTTACCGGAAAGGTGGCCCAGTACCTGCTGTTACCGGAAAGGTGGTACAGTACCTGCTGTTACCGGAAAGGTGGCACAGAACCTTCTGTTACCGGAAAGGTGGCCCAGTACCTGCTGTTACCGGAAAGGTGGTACAGTACCTGCTGTTACCGGAAAGGTGGCACAGTACCTGCTGTTACCGGAAAGGTGGCCCAGTACCTGCTGTTACCGGACAGGTGGCACAGTACCTGCTGTTACCGGAAAGGTGGCCAAGTGCCTGCCGTTACTGGAAAGGTGGCCTAGTACCTGCTGTTACCGGACAGGTGGCACAGTACCTTCTGTTACCGGAAAGGTGGCCCAGTACCTGTTGTTACTGGAAAAGTGGCCCAGTACCTGCTGTTACCGGAAAGGTGGCCCAGTAGCTGCTGTTACCGGAAAGGTGGCGCAGTTCCTGCTGTTCCCGGAGAGATGGCGCAGAACCTGCTGTAACCGGAAAGGTGGCCCAGTACCTGCTGTTACCGGAAAGGTGGCCCAGTACCTGCTGTTACCGGAAAGGTGGCCCAGTACCAGCTGTTACCTGAAAGGTGGCCCACTACCTGCTGTTACCGGAAATGTGGCGCAGTTCCTGCTGTTACCGGAAAGGTGGCCCAGTACCTGCTGTTACCGGAAAGGTGTCCCAGTACCTGCTGTTACCGGAAAAGTATCCCAGTACATACTGTTACCGGAAAAGTGGCCCAGTACCAGCTGTTACCGGAAAGGTGGCCTAGTATGTGCTGTTACCGGAAAAGTGGCCCAGTACGTGCTGTTACCGGAAAGGTGGCCCAGTACCTGCCGTTACCGGAAAGGTGGCGCAGTTCCTGCTGATACCGGAAAGGTGGCCCAGTACCTGCTGTTACTGGAAAGGTGGCCCAGTAGCTGCTGTTACCGGAAAGGTGGCACAGTACCTGCTGTTACCGATAAGGTGGCCCAGTACCTTCTGTTACCGAAAAGTGGCCCAGTACCTGCTGTTACCGGAATGGTGGCTCAGTGCCTGCCGTTACTGGAAAGGTGGCCCAGTACCTGCTGTTAACGGAAAGGTGGCACAGTACCAGCTGTTACCGGAAAGATGGCGCAGTACCTGCTGTTACCGGAAAGGTGGCGCAGTTCCTGCTGTTCCCGGAAAGATGGCGCAGTACCTGCTGTTACCGGAAAGGTGGCCCAGTACCTGCTGTTACCGGAAAGGTGGCCCAGTACCTGCTGTTACCGGAAAGGTGGCCCAATACCTGCTGTTACCGGAAAGGTGGCCCAGTACCTGCTGTTACCGGAAAGGTTGCGCAGTTCCTGCTTTTACCGGAAAGGTGGCCCAGTACCTGCTGTTACCGGAAAGGTGGCCCAGTACCTGCTGTTACTGGAAAGGTTGCCCAGTACCTGCTGTTACCGGAAAGGTGGCCCAGTACCTGCTGTTATTGGAAAGGTGGCGCAGTACCTGCTGTTACCAGAAAGGTGGCACAGAACCTTCTGTTACCGGAAAGGTGGCCCAGTACCTGCTGTTACTGGAAAGGTTGCCCAGTACCTGCTGTTACCGGAAAGATGGTACAGTACCTGCTGTTACCGGAAAGGTGGCACAGTTCCTGCTGTTACCGGAAAGGTGGCCCAGTACCTGCTGTTACCGGAAAGGTGGCCCAGTACCTGCTGTTACCGGAAAGGTGGCACAGTACCTGCTGTTACCGGAAAGGTGGCACAGTACCTGCTGTTACCGTAAAGGTGGCCCACTACCTGCTGTTACTGGAAAGGTGACCCAGTACCTGCTGTAACCGGAAAGGTGGCCCAGTACCTGCTGTTACTGGAAAGGTGGCCCAGTACCTGCTGTTACCGGAAAGGTGGCACAGTACCTGCTGTTACCGGAAAGGTGGCCCAGTACCTGCTGTTACCGGACAGGTGGCACAGTACCTGCTGTTACCGGAAAGGTGGTACAGTACCTGCTGTTACCGGAAAGGTGGCACAGTACCTGCTGTTACCGGAAAGGTGGCCCAGTACCTGCTGTTACCGGACAGGTGGCTCAGTACCTGCTGTTACCGGAAAGGTGGCCCAGTGCCTGCCGTTACTGGAAAGGTGGCCCAGTACCTGCTGTTACCGGACAGGTGGCACAGTACCTTCTGTTACCGGAAAGGTGGCCCAGTACCTGTTGTTACTGGAAAAGTGGCCCAGTATCTGCTGTTACCGGAAAGGTGGCGCAGTTCCTGCTGTTCCCGGAGAGATGGCGCAGAACCTGCTGTAACCGGAAAGGTGGCCCAGTACCTGCTGTTACCGGAAAGGTGGCCCAGTACCTGCTGTTACCGGAAAGGTGGCACAGTACCTGCTGTTACCGGAAACGAGGCGCAGTATCTGCTTTTACCGGAAAGGTTGCGCAGTACCTGCTGTTACCGGAAAGGTGGCCCAGTACCAGCTGTTACCGGAAAGGTGGCCCACTACCTGCCGTTACTGGAAAGGTGGCGTAGTACCTGCTGTTACCGGACAGGTGGCACAGTACCTTCTGTTACCGGAAAGGTGGCCCAGTACCTGTTGTTACTGGAAAAGTGGCCCAGTACCTGCTGTTACCGGAAAGGTGGCGCAGTTCCTGCTGTTCCCGGAGAGATGGCCCAGTACCAGCTGTTACCGGAAAGGTGGCCCACTACCTGCTGTTACCGGAAAGGTGGCCCAGTACCTGCTGTTACCGGAAAGGTGGCCCAGTACCAGCTGTTACCGGAAAGGTGGCCCACTACCTGCTGTTACCGGAAATGTGGCGCAGATCCTGCTGTTACCGGAAAGGTGGCCCAGTACCTGCTGTTACCGGAAAGGTGTCCCAGTACCTGCTGTTACCGGAAAAGTATCCCAGTACATATTGTTACCGGAAAAGTGGCCCAGTACCAGCTGTTACCGGAAAGGTGGCCTAGTATGTGCTGTTACCGGAAAAGTGGCCCAGTACGTGCTGTTACCGGAAAGGTGGTCCAGTACCTGCCGTTACCGGAAAGGTGGCGCAGTTCCTGCTGATACCGGAAAGGTGGCCCAGTACCTGCTGTTACTGGAAAGGTGGCCCAGTAGCTGCTGTTACCGGAAAGGTGGCGCAGTTCCTGCTGTTCCCGATAAGGTGGCCCAGTACCTTCTGTTACCGGAAAGGTGGCCCAGTACCTGCTGTTACCGGAATGGTGGCTCAGTGCCTGCCCTTACTGGAAAGGTGGCCCAGTGCCTGCTGTTACCGATAAGGTGGCCCAGTACCTTCTGTTACCGGAAAGGTGGCCCAGTACCTGCTGTTACCGGAATGGTGGCTCAGTGCCTGCCCTTACTGGAAAGGTGGCCCAGTGCCTGCTGTTACCAGAAAGGTGACCCAGTACCTGCTGTTTCCGGAAAGGTGGCCCAGTACGTGCTGTTACCAGAAAGGTGGCCCAGTACCTGCTGTTACCGGAAAGGTGGCCCAGTACCTGCTGTTCCTGGAAAGGTGGCCCAGTACGTGCTGTTCCCGGAAAGGTGGCCCAGTACCTGCTGTTACCGGAAAGGTGGCGCAGTACCTGCCGTTACCTGAAAGGTAGCGCAGTTCCTGCTGTTACCGGAAACGTGGCCCAGTACCTGCTGTTACTGGAAAGGTGGCCCAGTAGCTGCTGTTACCGGAAAGGTGGCCCAGTACCTGCTGTTACCGGAAAGGTGGCACAGTACCTGCTGTTACTGGAAAGGTTGCCCAGTACCTGCTGTTACCAGAAAGGTGGCACAGTACCTGCTGTTCCCGGAAATGTGGCACAGAACCTTCTGTTACCGGAAAGGTGGCACAGTACCTGCTGTTACCGGAAAGGTGGCACAGAACCTTCTGTTACCGGAAAGGTGTCCCAGTACCTGCTGTTACCGGAAAGGTGGTACAGTACCTGCTGTTACCGGAAAGGTGGCACAGTACCTGCTGTTACTGGAAAGGTGTCCCAGTACCTGCTGTTACCGGAAAGGTGGCACAGTACCTGCTGTTACCGGAAAGGTGGCCCAGTGCCTGCCGTTACTGGAAAGGTGGCCCAGTACCTGCTGTTACCGGACAGGTGGCACAGTACCTTCTGTTACCGGAAAGGTGGCCCAGTACCTGTTGTTACTGGAAAAGTGGCCCAGTACCTGCTGTTACCGGAAAGGTGGCCCAGTAGCTGCTGTTACCGGAAAGGTGGCCCAGTACCTGCTGTTACCGGAAAGGTGGCACAGTACCTGCTGTTACCGGAAAGGTGGCACAGTACCTGCTGTTACCGGAAACGAGGCGCAGTATCTGCTGTTACCGGAAAGGTTGCGCAGTACCTGCTGTTACCGGAAAGGTGGCCCAGTACCAGCTGTTACCGGAAAGGTGGCCCACTACCTGCTGTTACCGGAAATGTGGCGCAGTTCCTGCTGTTACCGGAAAGGTGGCCCAGTACCTGCTGTTACCGGAAAGGTGTCCCAGTACCTGCTGTTACCGGAAAGGTGGCCCAGTACCTGCTGTTACCGGAAAGGTTGCGCAGTTCCTGCTTTTACCGGAAAGGTGGCCCAGTTCCTGCTGTTACCGGAAAGGTGGCGCAGTACCTGCTGTTACCAGAAAGGTGGCACAGTACCTGCTGTTACCGGAAAGGTGGCCCAGTACCTGCTGTTACTGGAAATGTTGCCCAGTACCTGCTGTTACTGGAAAGGTGGCGCAGTACCTGCTGTTACCAGAAAGGTGGCCCAGTACCTGCTGTTACTGGAAAGGTGGCACAGAAACTTCTGTTACCGGAAAGGTGGCCCAGTACCTGCTGTTACTGGAAAGGTTGCCCAGTACCTGCTGTTACCGGAAAGATGGTACAGTACCTGCTGTTACCGGAAAGGTGGCGCAGTTCCTGCTGTTACCGGAAAGGTGGCCCAGTACCTGCTGTTACCGGAAAGGTGGCACAGTATCTGCTGTTACCGGAAAGGTGGCACAGTACCTGCTGTTACCGTAAAGGTGGCCCACTACCTGCTGTTACTGGAAAGGTGACCCAGTACCTGCTGTTACCGGAAAGGTGGCACAGTACCTGCTGTTACCGGAAAGGTGGCCCAGTACCTGCTGTTACTGGAAAGGTGGCCCAGTAGCTGCTTTTACAAGAAAGGTGGCACAGTTCCTGCTGTTACCGGTAAGGTGGCCCAGTACCTTCTGTTACCGGAAAGGTGGCCCAGTACCTGCTGTTACCGGAAAGGTGGCACAGTACCTGCTGTTACCGGAATGGTGGCACAGTACCTGCTGTTACCGGAATGGTGGCACAGTACCTGCTGTTACCGGAATGGTTGCGCAGTACCTGCTGTTACCGGAAAGGTGGCCCACTACCTGCTGTTACCGGAAAGGTGGCGCAGTACCTGCTGTTACCAGAAATGTGGCCCAGTACCTGCTGTTACCGGAAAGGTGGCCCAGTACCAGCTGTAACCGGAAAGGTGGCCCACTACCTGCTGTTACCGGAAAGGTGGCGCAGTTCCTGCTGTTACCGGAAAGGTGGCCCAGTACCTGCTGTTACCGGAAAGGTGTCCCAGTACCTGCTGTTACCGGAAAGTGGCCCAGTACATACTGTTACCGGAAAAGTGGCCCAGTACGTGCTGTTACCGGAAAGGTGGCCCAGTACCTGCCGTTACCGGAAAGGTGGCGCAGTTCCTGCTGTTACCGGAAAGGTGGCCCAGTACCTGCTGTTACTGGAAAGGTTGCCCAGTACCTGCTGTTACCGGAAAGGTGGCCCAGTACCTGCTGTTACCGGAAAGGTGGCCCAGTACCTGCTGTTTCCGGAAAGGTGGCACAGAGCCTTCTGTTACCGGAAAGGTGGCCCAGTACTTGCTGTTACCGGAAAGGTGGCCCAGTGCCTGCCGTTACTGGAAAGGTGGCCCAGTAGCTGCTGTTACCGGAAAGGTGGCCCAGTACCTGCTGTTACTGGAAAGGTGACCCAGTACCTGCTGTTACCGGAAAGGTGGCCCAGTACCTGCAGTTACCGGAAAGGTTGCGCAGTACCAGCTGTTACCGGAAAGGTGGCCCAGTTCCTGCTGTTACCGGAAAGGTGGCGCAGTACCTGCTGTTACCAGAAAGGTGGCACAGTACCTGCTGTTACCGGAAAGGTGGCCCAGTACCTGCTATTACTGGAAATGTTGCGCAGTACCTGCTGTTACTGGAAAGGTGGCGCAGTACCTGCTGTTACCAGAAAGGTGGCCCAGTACCTGCTGTTACTGGAAAGGTGGCACAGAAACTTCTGTTACCGGAAAGGTGGCCCAGTACCTGCTGTTACTGGAAAGGTTGCCCAGTACCTGCTGTTACCGGAAAGATGGTACAGTACCTGCTGTTACCGGAAAGGTGGCGCAGTTCCTGTTGTTACCAGAAAGGTGGCCCAGTACCTGCTGTTACCGGAAAGGTGGCCCAGTACCTGCTGTTACCGGAAAGGTGGCACAGTATCTGCTGTTACCGGAAAGGTGGCACAGTACCTGCTGTTACCGTAAAGGTGGCCCACTACCTGCTGTTACTGGAAAGGTGACCCAGTACCTGCTGTTACCGGAAAGGTGGCACAGTACCTGCTGTTACCGGAAAGGTGGCCCAGTACCTGCTGTTACTGGAAAGGTGGCCCAGTAGCTGCTGTTACAAGAAAGGTGGCACAGTTCCTGCTGTTACCGGTAAGGTGGCCCAGTACCTTCTGTTACCGGAAAGGTGGCCCAGTACCTGCTGTTACCGGAAAGGTGGCACAGTACCTGCTGTTACCGGAATGGTGGCACAGTACCTGCTGTTACCGGAATGGTGGCACAGTACCTGCTGTTACCGGAATGGTTGCGCAGTACCTGCTGTTACCGGAAAGGTGGCCCACTACCTGCTGTTACCGGAAAGGTGGCGCAGTACCTGCTGTTACCAGAAATGTGGCCCAGTACCTGCTGTTACCGGAAAGGTGGCCCAGTACCAGCTGTAACCGGAAAGGTGGCCCACTACCTGCTGTTACCGGAAAGGTGGCGCAGTTCCTGCTGTTACCGGAAAGGTGGCCCAGTACCTGCTGTTACCGGAAAGGTGTCCCAGTACCTGCTGTTACCGGAAAGTGGCCCAGTACATACTGTTACCGGAAAAGTGGCCCAGTACGTGCTGTTACCGGAAAGGTGGCCCAGTACCTGCCGTTACCGGAAAGGTGGCGCAGTTCCTGCTGTTACCGGAAAGGTGGCCCAGTACCTGCTGTTACTGGAAAGGTTGCCCAGTACCTGCTGTTACCGGAAAGGTGGCCCAGTACCTGCTGTTACCGGAAAGGTGGCCCAGTACCTGCTGTTTCCGGAAAGGTGGCACAGAGCCTTCTGTTACCGGAAAGGTGGCCCAGTACTTGCTGTTACCGGAAAGGTGGCCCAGTGCCTGCCGTTACTGGAAAGGTGGCCCAGTAGCTGCTGTTACCGGAAAGGTGGCCCAGTACCTGCTGTTACCGGAAAGGTGGCCCAGTACCTGCTGTTACCGGAAAGGTGGCGCAGTTCCTGCTGTTACCGGAAAGGTTGCGCAGTACCTGCTGTTACTGGAAAGGTGACCCAGTACCTGCTGTTACCGGAAAGGTGGCCCAGTACCTGCTGTTACCGGAAAGGTTGCGCAGTACCAGCTGTTACCGGAAAGGTGGCCCAGTACCTGCTGTTACCGGAAAGGTTGCGCAGTACCAGCTGTTACCGGAAAGGTGGCCCAGTACCTGCTGTTACTGGAAAGGTGACCCAGTACCTGCTGTTACCGGAAAGGTGGCACAGTACCTGCTGTTACCGGAAAGGTGGCCCAGTACCTGCTGTTACCGGAAAGGTTGCGCAGTACCAGCTGTTACCGGAAAGGTGGCCCAGTACCTGCTGTTACCGGAAAGGTGGCGCA
Organism: Hemitrygon akajei; assembly: GCF_048418815.1. Lineage (NCBI taxonomy): Eukaryota > Metazoa > Chordata > Chondrichthyes > Myliobatiformes > Dasyatidae > Hemitrygon > Hemitrygon akajei. The sequence goes on from NC_133127.1 coordinate 112,384,337, forward strand.
GTTCCTGCTGTTACTGGAAAGGTGGCCGAGTACCTGCTGTTACCGGAAAGGTGACCCAGTATCTGCTGTTCCCGGAAAGGTGGCGCAGTTCCTGCTGTTCCCGGAAAGGTGGCCCAGTACCTGCTGTTACCGGAAAGGTGGCCCAGTACCTGCTGTTACCGGAAAGGTGACCCAGTACCTGCTGTTACCGGAAAGGTGGCCCAGTAGCTGCTGTTACAAGAAAGGTGGCACAGTTCCTGCTGTTACCGGTAAGGTGGCCCAGTACCTTCTGTTACCGGAAAGGTGGCCCAGTACCTGCTGTTACCGGAAAGGTGGCACAGTACCTGCTGTTACCGGAATGGTGGCACAGTACCTGCTGTTACCGGAATGGTTGCGCAGTACCTGCTGTTACCGGAAAGGTGGCCCACTACCTGCTGTTACCGGAAAGGTGGCGCAGTACCTGCTCTTACCAGAAATGTGGCCCAGTACCTGCTGTTACCGGAAAGGTGGCCCAGTACCAGCTGTAACCGGAAAGGTGGCCCACTACCTGCTGTTACCGGAAAGGTGGCGCAGTTCCTGCTGTTACCGGAAAGGTGGCCCAGTACCTGCTGTTACCGGAAAGGTGTCCCAGTACCTGCTGTTACCGGAAAAGTGGCCAAGTACATACTGTTACCGGAAAAGTGGCCCAGTACGTGCTGTTACCGGAAAGGTGGCCCAGTAACTGCCGTTACCGGAAAGGTGGCGCAGTTCCTGCTGTTACCGGAAAGGTGGCCCAGTACCTGCTGTTACTGGAAAGGTTGCCCAGTACCTGCTGTTACCGGAAAGGTGGCCCAGTACCTGCTGTTACCGGAAAGGTGGCCCAGTACCAGCTGTTTCCGGAAAGGTGGCACAGAGCCTTCTGTTACCGGAAAGGTGGCCCAGTACTTGCTGTTACCGGAAAGGTGGCCCAGTGCCTGCCGTTACTGGAAAGGTGGCCCAGTAGCTGCTGTTACCGGAAAGGTAGCACAGTACCTGCTGTTACCGGAAAGGTGGCGCAGTTCCTGCTGTTCCCGGAAAGATGGCGCAGTACCTGCTGTTACCGGAAAGGTGGCCCAGTACCTGCTGTTACTGGAAAGGTGACCCAGTACCTGCTGTTACCGGAAAGGTGGCACAGTACCTGCTGTTACAGGAAAGGTTGCGCAGTACCAGCTGTTACCGGAAAGGTGGCCCAGAACGTGCTGTTACTGGAATGGTGGCCCAGTTCGTGCTGTTACCGGAAAGATGGCCCAGTACGTGCTGTTACCGGAAAGATGGCCCAGTACGTGCTGTTACCGGAAAGGTGGCCCAGTACCTGCTGTTACCGGAAAAGTGGCCCAGTACCTGCTGTTACCGGAAAGGTGGCCCAGTTCCTGCTGTTACTGGAAAGGTGACCCAGTTCCTGCTGTTACCGGAAAGGTGGCACAGTACCTGCTGTTACCGGAAAGGTGGCCCAGTACCTGCTGTTACCGGAAAGGTTGCGCAGTACCAGCTGTTACCGGAAAGGTGGCCCAGTACCTGCTGTTACCGGAAAAGTGGCCCAGTACCTGCTGTTACCGGAAAGGTGGCCCAGTTCCTGCTGTTACTGGAAAGGTGACCCAGTTCCTGCTGTTACCGGAAAGGTGGCACAGTACCTGCTGTTACCGGAAAGGTGGCCCAGTACCTGCTGTTACCGGAAAGGTTGCGCAGTACCAGCTGTTACCGGAAAGGTGGCCCAGTACCTGCTGTTACCAGAAAGGTGGCCCAGTACCTGCTGTTACCGGAAAGGTGGCCCAGTACCTGCTGTTACCGGAAAGGTGGCACAGTATCTGCTGTTACCGGAAAGGTGGCACAGTACCTGCTGTTACCGGAAAGGTGGCCCAGTACCTGCTGTTACTGGAAAGGTGGCCCAGTAGCTGCTGTTACAAGAAAGGTGGCACAGTTCCTGCTGTTACCGGTAAGGTGGCCCAGTACCTTCTGTTACCGGAAAGGTGGCCCAGTACCTGCTGTTACCGGAAAGGTGGCACAGTACCTGCTGTTACCGGAATGGTGGCACAGTACCTGCTGTTACCGGAATGGTGGCACAGTACCTGCTGTTACCGGAATGGTTTCGCAGTACCTGCTGTTACCGGAAAGGTGGCCCACTACCTGCTGTTACCGGAAAGGTGGCGCAGTACCTGCTGTTACCAGAAATGTGGCCCAGTACCTGCTGTTACCGGAAAGGTGGCCCAGTACCAGCTGTAACCGGAAAGGTGGCCCACTACCTGCAGTTACCGGAAAGGTGGCGCAGTTCCTGCTGTTACCGGAAAGGTGGCCCAGTACCTGCTGTTACCGGAAAGGTGTCCCAGTACCTGCTGTTACCGGAAAGTGGCCCAGTACATACTGTTACCGGAAAAGTGGCCCAGTACGTGCTGTTACCGGAAAGGTGGCCCAGTACCTGCCGTTACCGGAAAGGTGGCGCAGTTCCTGCTGTTACCGGAAAGGTGGCCCAGTACCTGCTGTTACTGGAAAGGTTGCCCAGTACCTGCTGTTACCGGAAAGGTGGCCCAGTACCTGCTGTTACCGGAAAGGTGGCCCAGTACCTGCTGTTTCCGGAAAGGTGGCACAGAGCCTTCTGTTACCGGAAAGGTGGCCCAGTACTTGCTGTTACCGGAAAGGTGGCCCAGTGCCTGCCGTTACTGGAAAGGTGGCCCAGTAGCTGCTGTTACCGGAAAGGTGGCACAGTACCTGCTGTTACCGGAAAGGTGGCGCAGTTCCTGCTGTTACCGGAAAGGTTGCGCAGTACCTGCTGTTACTGGAAAGGTGACCCAGTACCTGCTGTTACCGGAAAGGTGGCCCAGTACCTGCTGTTACCGGAAAGGTTGCGCAGTACCAGCTGTTACCGGAAAGGTGGCGCAGTACCAGCTGTTACCGGAAAGGTGGCCCAGTACCTGCTGTTACTGGAAAGGTGACCCAGTACCTGCTGTTACCGGAAAGGTGGCACAGTACCTGCTGTTACCGGAAAGGTGGCCCAGTACCTGCTGTTACCGGAAAGGTTGCGCAGTACCTGCTGTTACCGGAAAGGTTGCGCAGTACCAGCTGTTACCGGAAAGGTGGCCCAGTACCTGCTGTTACCGGAAAGGTGGCGCAGTTCCTGCTGTTACTGGAAAGGTGGCCGAGTACCTGCTGTTACCGGAAAGGTGACCCAGTATCTGCTGTTCCCGGAAAGGTGGCGCAGTTCCTGCTGTTCCCGGAAAGGTGGCCCAGTACCTGCTGTTACCGGAAAGGTGGCCCAGTACCTGCTGTTACCGGAAAGGTGGCCCAGTACCTTCTGTTACCGGAAAGGTGGCCCAGTACCTGCTGTTACCGGAAAGGTGGCACAGTACCTGCTGTTACCGGAATGGTGGCACAGTACCTGCTGTTACCGGAATGGTTGCGCAGTACCTGCTGTTACCGGAAAGGTGGCCCACTACCTGCTGTTACCGGAAAGTTGGCGCAGTACCTGCTCTTACCAGAAATGTGGCCCAGTACCTGCTGTTACCGGAAAGGTGGCCCAGTACCAGCTGTAACCGGAAAGGTGGCCCACTACCTGCTGTTACCGGAAAGGTGGCGCAGTTCCTGCTGTTACCGGAAAGGTGGCCCAGTACCTGCTGTTACCGGAAAGGTGTCCCAGTACCTGCTGTTACCGGAAAAGTGGCCAAGTACATACTGTTACCGGAAAAGTGGCCCAGTACGTGCTGTTACCGGAAAGGTGGCCCAGTAACTGCCGTTACCGGAAAGGTGGCGCAGTTCCTGCTGTTACCGGAAATGTGGCCCAGTACCTGCCGTTACCGGAAAGGTGGCGCAGTTCCTGCTGTTACCGGAAAGGTGGCCCAGTACCTGCTGTTACTGGAAAGGTTGCCCAGTACCTGCTGTTACCGGAAAGGTGGCCCAGTACCTGCTGTTACTGGAAAGGTTGCCCAGTACCTGCTGTTACCGGAAAGGTGGCCCAGTACCTGCTGTTACCGGAAAGGTGGCGCAGTACCTGCTGTTACCAGAAATGTGGCCCAGTACCTGCTGTTACCGGAAAGGTGGCCCAGTACCAGCTGTAACCGGAAAGGTGGCCCACTACCTGCTGTTACCGGAAAGGTGGCGCAGTTCCTGCTGTTACCGGAAAGGTGTCCCAGTACCTGCTGTTACCGGAAAGGTGTCCCAGTACCTGCTGTTACCGGAAAGTGGCCCAGTACATACTGTTACCGGAAAAGTGGCCCAGTACGTGCTGTTACCGGAAAGGTGGCCCAGTACCTGCCGTTACCGGAAAGGTGGTGCAGTTCCTGCTGTTACCGGAAAGGTGGCCCAGTACCTGCTGTTACTGGAAAGGTTGCCCAGTACCTGCTGTTACCGGAAAGGTGGCCCAGTACCTGCTGTTACCGGAAAGGTGGCCCAGTACCTGCTGTTTCCGGAAAGGTGGCACAGAGCCTTCTGTTACCGGAAAGGTGGCCCAGTACTTGCTGTTACCGGAAAGGTGGCCCAGTGCCTGCCGTTACTGGAAAGGTGGCCCAGTAGCTGCTGTTACCGGAAAGGTGGCACAGTACCTGCTGTTACCGGAAAGGTGGCGCAGTTCCTGCTGTTACCGGAAAGGTTGCGCAGTACCTGCTGTTACTGGAAAGGTGACCCAGTACCTGCTGTTACCGGAAAGGTGGCCCAGTACCTGCTGTTACCGGAAAGGTTGCGCAGTACCAGCTGTTACCGGAAAGGTGGCCCAGTTCCTGCTGTTACCGGAAAGGTGGCGCAGTACCTGCTGTTACCAGAAAGGTGGCACAGTACCTGCTGTTACCGGAAAGGTGGCCCAGTACCTGCTGTTACCGGAAAGGTGGCCCAGTACCTGCTGTTACTGGAAAGGTGGCACAGAAACTTCTGTTACCGGAAAGGTGGCCCAGTACCTGCTGTTACTGGAAAGGTTGCCCAGTACCTGCTGTTACCGGAAAGATGGTACAGTACCTGCTGTTACCGGAAAGGTGGCGCAGTTCCTGCTGTTACCAGAAAGGTGGCCCAGTACCTGCTGTTACCGGAAAGGTGGCACAGTATCTGCTGTTACCGGAAAGGTGGCACAGTACCTGCTGTTACCGTAAAGGTGGCCCACTACCTGCTGTTACTGGAAAGGTGACCCAGTACCTGCTGTTACCGGAAAGGTGGCACAGTACCTGCTGTTACCGGAAAGGTGGCCCAGTACCTGCTGTTACTGGAAAGGTGGCCCAGTAGCTGCTGTTACAAGAAAGGTGGCACAGTTCCTGCTGTTACCGGTAAGGTGGCCCAGTACCTTCTGTTACCGGAAAGGTGGCCCAGTACCTGCTGTTACCGGAAAGGTGGCACAGTACCTGCTGTTACCGGAATGGTGGCACAGTACCTGCTGTTACCGGAATGGTGGCACAGTACCTGCTGTTACCGGAATGGTTGCGCAGTACCTGCTGTTACCGGAAAGGTGGCCCACTACCTGCTGTTACCGGAAAGGTGGCGCAGTACCTGCTGTTACCAGAAATGTGGCCCAGTACCTGCTGTTACCGGAAAGGTGGCCCAGTACCAGCTGTAACCGGAAAGGTGGCCCACTACCTGCTGTTACCGGAAAGGTGGCGCAGTTCCTGCTGTTACCGGAAAGGTGGCCCAGTACCTGCTGTTACCGGAAAGGTGTCCCAGTACCTGCTGTTACCGGAAAGTGGCCCAGTACATATTGTTACCGGAAAAGTGGCCCAGTACGTGCTGTTACCGGAAAGGTGGCCCAGTACCTGCCGTTACCGGAAAGGTGGCGCAGTTCCTGCTGTTACCGGAAAGGTGGCCCAGTACCTGCTGTTACTGGAAAGGTTGCCCAGTACCTGCTGTTACCGGAAAGGTGGCCCAGTACCTGCTGTTACCGGAAAGGTGGCCCAGTACCTGCTGTTTCTGGAAAGGTGGCACAGAGCCTTCTGTTACCGGAAAGGTGGCCCAGTACTTGCTGTTACCGGAAAGGTGGCCCAGTGCCTGCCGTTACTGGAAAGGTGGCCCAGTAGCTGCTGTTACCGGAAAGGTGGCACAGTACCTGCTGTTACCGGAAAGGTGGCGCAGTACCTGCTGTTACCGGAAAAGTGGCCCAGTACCTGCTGTTACCGGAAAGGTGGCGCAGTTCCTGCTGTTACCGGAAAGGTTGCGCAGTACCTGCTGTTACTGGAAAGGTGACCCAGTACCTGCTGTTACCGGAAAGGTGGCCCAGTACCTGCTGTTACCGGAAAGGTTGCGCAGTACCAGCTGTTACCGGAAAGGTGGCCCAGTACCTGCTGTTACCGGAAAGGTTGCGCAGTACCAGCTGTTACCGGAAAGGTGGCCCAGTACCTGCTGTTACTGGAAAGGTGACCCAGTACCTGCTGTTACCGGAAAGGTGGCACAGTACCTGCTGTTACCGGAAAGGTGGCCCAGTACCTGCTGATACCGGAAAGGTTGCGCAGTACCAGCTGTTACCGGAAAGGTGGCCCAGTACCTGCTGTTACCGGAAAGGTGGCGCAGTTCCTGCTGTTACTGGAAAGGTGGCCGAGTACCTGCTGTTACCGGAAAGGTGACCCAGTATCTGCTGTTCCCGGAAAGGTGGCGCAGTTCCTGCTTTTCCCGGAAAGGTGGCCCAGTACCAGCTGTTACCGGAAAGGTGGCCCAGTACCTGCTGTTACCGGAAAGGTGACCCAGTACCTGCTGTTACCGGAAAGGTGGCCCAGTAGCTGCTGTTACAAGAAAGGTGGCACAGTTCCTGCTGTTACCGGTAAGGTGGCCCAGTACCTTCTGTTACCGGAAAGGTGGCCCAGTACCTGCTGTTACCGGAAAGGTGGCACAGTACCTGCTGTTACCGGAATGGTGGCACAGTACCTGCTGTTACCGGAATGGTTGCGCAGTACCTGCTGTTACCGGAAAGGTGGCCCACTACCTGCTGTTACCGGAAGGGTGGCGCAGTTCCTGCTGTTCCCGGAAAGGTGGCCCAGTACCTGCTGTTACCGGAAAGGTGGCCCAGTACCTGCTGTTGCCGGAAAGGTGACCCAGTACCTGCTGTTACCGGAAAGGTGGCCCAGTAGCTGCTGTTACAAGAAAGGTGGCACAGTTCCTGCTGTTACCGGAAAGGTGGCCCAGTACCAGCTGTAACCGGAAAGGTGGCTCACTACCTGCTGTTACCGGAAAGGTGGCGCAGTTCCTGCTGTTACCGGAAAGGTGGCCCAGTACCTGCTGTTACCGGAAAGGTGTCCCAGTACCTGCTGTTACCGGAAAAGTGGCCAAGTACATACTGTTACCGGAAAAGTGGCCCAGTACGTGCTGTTACCGGAAAGGTGGCCCAGTAACTGCCGTTACCGGAAAGGTGGCGCAGTTCCTGCTGTTACCGGAAAGGTGGCCCAGTACCTGCTGTTACTGGAAAGGTTGCCCAGTACCTGCTGTTACCGGAAAGGTGGCCCAGTACCTGCTGTTACGGGAAAGGTGGCCCAGTACCAGCTGTTTCCGGAAAGGTGGCACAGAGCCTTCTGTTACCGGAAAGGTGGCCCAGTACTTGCTGTTACCGGAAAGGTGGCCCAGTGCCTGCCGTTACTGGAAAGGTGGCCCAGTAGCTGCTGTTACCGGAAAGGTAGCACAGTACCTGCTGTTACCGGAAAGGTGGCACAGTTCCTGCTGTTCCCGGAAAGATGGCGCAGTACCTGCTGTTACCGGAAAGGTGGCCCAGTACCTGCTGTTACTGGAAAGGTGACCCAGTACCTGCTGTTACCGGAAAGGTGGCACAGTACCTGCTGTTACCGGAAAGGTTGCGCAGTACCAGCTGTTACCGGAAAGGTGGCCCAGAACGTGCTGTTACTGGAATGGTGGCCCAGTACGTGCTGTTACCGGAAAGATGGCCCAGTACGTGCTGTTACCGGAAAGATTGCCCAGTACGTGCTGTTACCGGAAAGGTGGCCCAGTACCTGCTGTTACCGGAAAAGTGGCCCAGTACCTGCTGTTACCGGAAAGGTGGCCCAGTTCCTGCTGTTACTGGAAAGGTGACCCAGTTCCTGCTGTTACCAGAAAGGTGGCACAGTACCTGCTGTTACCGGAAAGGTGGCCCAGTACCTGCTGTTACCGGAAAGGTTTCGCAGTACCAGCTGTTACCGGAAAGGTGGCCCAGTACCTGCTGTTACCGGAAAGATGGCGCAGTTCCTGCTGTTACTGGAAAGGTGGCCGAGTACCTGCTGTTACCGGAAAGGTGACCCAGTATCTGCTGTTCCCGGAAAGGTGGCGCAGTTCCTGCTGTTCCCGGAAAGGTGGCCCAGTACCTGCTGTTACCGGAAAGGTGGCCCAGTACCTGCTGTTACCGGAAATGTGGCCCAGTACCTGCCGTTACCGGAAAGGTGGCGCAGTTCCTGCTGTTACCGGAAAGGTGGCCCAGTACCTGCTGTTACCGGAAAGGTGGCCCAGTACCTGCTGTTACTGGAAAGGTTGCCCAGTACCTGCTGTTACCGGAAAGGTGGCACAGTACCTGCTGTTACCGTAAAGGTGGCACAGAGCCTTCTGTTACCGGAAAGGTGGCCCAGTACTTGCTGTTACCGGAAAGGTGGCCCAGTTCCTGCTGTTACCGGAAAGGTGGAATAGTACCTGCTGTTACCGGAAAGGTGGCCCAGTACCTGCTGTTACCGGATTGGTTGCGCAGTACCAGCTGTTACCGGAAAGGTGGCCCAGTACCTGCTGTTACCTGAAAGGTGGCACAGTATCTGCTGTTCCCGGAAAGGTGGCCCAGTACCTGCTGTTACCGGAAAGGTGGCCCAGTACCTGCTGTTACCGGAAATGTGGCCCAGTACCTGCCGTTACCGGAAAGGTGGCGCAGTTCCTGCTGTTACCGGAAAGGTGGCCCAGTACCTGCTGTTACCGGAAAGGTGGCCCAGTACCTGCTGTTACTGGAAAGGTTGCCCAGTACCTGCTGTTACCGGAAAGGTGGCACAGTACCTGCTGTTACCGTAAAGGTGGCACAGAGCCTTCTGTTACCGGAAAGGTGGCCCAGTACTTGCTGTTACCGGAAAGGTGGCCCAGTTCCTGCTGTTACCGGAAAGGTGGAATAGTACCTGCTGTTACCGGAAAGGTGGCCCAGTACCTGCTGTTACCGGATTGGTTGCGCAGTACCAGCTGTTACCGGAAAGGTGGCCCAGTACCTGCTGTTACCTGAAAGGTGGCACAGTATCTGCTGTTACCGGAAAGGTGGCACAGTACCTGCTGTTACCGTAAAGGTGGCCCACTACCTGCTGTTACTGGAAAGGTGACCCAGTACCTGCTGTTACCGGAAAGGTGGCCCAGTACCTGCTGTTACCGGAAAGGTGGCACAGTACCTGCTGTTACCGGAAAGGTGGCCCAGTACCTGCTGTTACTGGAAAGGTGGCCCAGTAGCTGCTGTTACAAGAAAGGTGGCACAGTTCCTGCTGTTACCGGTAAGGTGGCCCAGTACCTTCTGTTACCGGAAAGGTGGCCCAGTACCTGCTGTTACCGGTAAGGTGGCGCAGTACCTGCTGTTACCGGAATGGTGGCACAGTACCTGCTGTTACCGGAAAGGTTGCGCAGTACCTGCTGTTACCGGAAAGGTGACCCAGTACCTGCTGTTACCGGAATGGTGGCACAGTACCTGCTGTTACCGGAATGGTTGCGCAGTACCTGCTGTTACCGGAAAGGTGGCCCACTACCTGCTGTTACCGGAAAGGTGGCGCAGTACCTGCTGTTACCAGAAATGTGGCCCAGTACCTGCTGTTACCGGAAAGGTGGCCCAGTATCAGCTGTAACCGGAAAGGTGGCCCACTACCTGCTGTTACCGGAAAGGTGGCGCAGTTCCTGCTGTTACCGGAAAGCTGGCCCAGTACCTGCTGTTACCGGAAAGGTGTCCCAGTACCTGCTGTTACCGGAAAAGTGGCCCAGTACATACTGTAACCGGAAAAGTGGCCCAGTACGTGCTGTTACCGGAAAGGTGGCCCAGTACCTGCCGTTACCGGAAACGTGGCGCAGTTCCTGCTGTTACCGGAAAGGTGGCCCAGTACCTGCTGATACTGGAAAGGTTGCCCAGTACCTGCTGTTACCGGAAAGGTGGCCCAGTACCTGCTGTTAACAGAAAGGTGGCCCAGTACCTGCTGTTTCCGGAAAGGTGGCACAGAGCCTTCTGTTACCGGAAAGGTGGCCCAGTACTTGCTGTTACCGGAAACGTGGCCCAGTGCCTGCCGTTACTGGAAAGGTGGCCCAGTAGCTGCTGTTACCGGAAAGGTGGCACAGTACCTGCTGTTACCGGAAAGGTGGCGCAGTTCCTGCTGTTCCCGGAAAGATGGCGCAGTACCTGCTGTTACCGGAAATGTTGCGCAGTACCTGCTGTTACTGGAAAAGTGACCCAGTACCTGCTGTTACCGGAAAGGTGGCCCAGTACCTGCTGTTACCGGAAAGGTTGCGCAGTACCAGCTGTTACCGGAAAGGTGGCCCAGTACCTGCTGTTACCGGAAAGGTTGCGCAGTACCAGCTGTTACCGGAAAGGTGGCCCAGTACCTGCTGTTACTGGAAAGGTGACCCAGTACCTGCTGTTACCGGAAAGGTGGCACAGTACCTGCTGTTACCGGAAAGGTGGCCCAGTACCTGCTGTTACCGGAAAGGTTGCGCAGTACCAGCTGTTACCGGAAAGGTGGCCCAGTACCTGCTGTTACCGGAAAGGTGGCGCAGTTCCTGCTGTTACTGGAAAGGTGGCCGAGTACCTGCTGTTACCGGAAAGGTGACCCAGTATCTGCTGTTCCCGGAAGGGTGGCGCAGTTCCTGCTGTTCCCGGAAAGGTGGCCCAGTACCTGCTGTTACCGGAAAGGTGGCCCAGTACCTGCTGTTGCCGGAAAGGTGACCCAGTACCTGCTGTTACCGGAAAGGTGGCCCAGTAGCTGCTGTTACAAGAAAGGTGGCACAGTTCCTGCTGTTACCGGTAAGGTGGCCCAGTACCTTCTGTTACCGGAAAGGTGGCCCAGTACCTGCTGTTACCTGAAAGGTGGCACAGTATCTGCTGTTACCGGAAAGGTGGCACAGTACCTGCTGTTACCGTAAAGGTGGCCCACAACCTGCTGTTACTGGAAAGGTGACCCAGTACCTGCTGTTACCGGAAAGGTGGCCCAGTACCTGCTGTTACCGGAAAGGTGGCACAGTACCTGCTGTTACCGGAAAGGTGGCCCAGTACCTGCTGTTACTGGAAAGGTGGCCCAGTAGCTGCTGTTACAAGAAAGGTGGCACAGTTCCTGCTGTTACCGGTAAGGTGGCCCAGTACCTTCTGTTACCGGAAAGGTGGCCCAGTACCTGCTGTTACCGGTAAGGTGGCACAGTACCTGCTGTTACCGGAATGGTGGCACAGTACCTGCTGTTACCGGAATGGTGGCACAGTACCTGCTGTTACCGGAAAGGTTGCGCAGTACCTGCTGTTACCGGAAAGGTGACCCAGTACCTGCTGTTACCGGAATGGTGGCACAGTACCTGCTGTTACCGGAATGGTTGCGCAGTACCTGCTGTTACCGGAAAGGTGGCCCACTACCTGCTGTTACCGGAAAGGTGGCGCAGTACCTGCTGTTACCAGAAATGTGGCCCAGTACCTGCTGTTACCGGAAAGGTGGCCCAGTATCAGCTGTAACCGGAAAGGTGGCCCACTACCTGCTGTTACCGGAAAGGTGGCGCAGTTCCTGCTGTTACCGGAAAGCTGGCCCAGTACCTGCTGTTACCGGAAAGGTGTCCCAGTACCTGCTGTTACCGGAAAAGTGGCCCAGTACATACTGTAACCGGAAAAGTGGCCCAGTACGTGCTGTTACCGGAAAGGTGGCCCAGTACCTGCCGTTACCGGAAACGTGGCGCAGTTCCTGCTGTTACCGGAAAGGTGGCCCAGTACCTGCTGATACTGGAAAGGTTGCCCAGTACCTGCTGTTACCGGAAAGGTGGCCCAGTACCTGCTGTTAACAGAAAGGTGGCCCAGTACCTGCTGTTTCCGGAAAGGTGGCACAGAGCCTTCTGTTACCGGAAAGGTGGCCCAGTACTTGCTGTTACCGGAAACGTGGCCCAGTGCCTGCCGTTACTGGAAAGGTGGCCCAGTAGCTGCTGTTACCGGAAAGGTGGCACAGTACCTGCTGTTACCGGAAAGGTGGCGCAGTTCCTGCTGTTCCCGGAAAGATGGCGCAGTACCTGCTGTTACCGGAAATGTTGCGCAGTACCTGCTGTTACTGGAAAAGTGACCCAGTACCTGCTGTTACCGGAAAGGTGGCCCAGTACCTGCTGTTACCGGAAAGGTTGCGCAGTACCAGCTGTTACCGGAAAGGTGGCCCAGTACCTGCTGTTACCGGAAAGGTTGCGCAGTACCAGCTGTTACCGGAAAGGTGGCCCAGTACCTGCTGTTACTGGAAAGGTGACCCAGTACCTGCTGTTACCGGAAAGGTGGCACAGTACCTGCTGTTACCGGAAAGGTGGCCCAGTACCTGCTGTTACCGGAAAGGTTGCGCAGTACCAGCTGTTACCGGAAAGGTGGCCCAGTACCTGCTGTTACCGGAAAGGTGGCGCAGTTCCTGCTGTTACTGGAAAGGTGGCCGAGTACCTGCTGTTACCGGAAAGGTGACCCAGTATCTGCTGTTCCCGGAAGGGTGGCGCAGTTCCTGCTGTTCCCGGAAAGGTGGCCCAGTACCTGCTGTTACCGGAAAGGTGGCCCAGTACCTGCTGTTGCCGGAAAGGTGACCCAGTACCTGCTGTTACCGGAAAGGTGGCCCAGTAGCTGCTGTTACAAGAAAGGTGGCACAGTTCCTGCTGTTACCGGTAAGGTGGCCCAGTACCTTCTGTTACCGGAAAGGTGGCGCAGTACCTGCTGTTACCAGAAATGTGGCCCAGTACCTGCTGTTACCGGAAAGGTGGCCCAGTACCAGCTGTAACCGGAAAGGTGGCCCACTACCTGCTGTTACCGGAAAGGTGGCGCAGTTCCTGCTGTTACCGGAAAGGTGGCCCAGTACCTGCTGTTACCGGAAAGGTGTCCCAGTACCTGCTGTTACCGGAAAAGTGGCCCAGTACATACTGTTACCGGAAATGTGGCCCAGTACGTGCTGTTACCGGAAAGGTGGCCCAGTACCTGCCGTTACCGGAAAGGTGGCGCAGTTCCTGCTGTTACCGGAAAGGTGGCCCAGTACCTGCTGTTACTGGAAAGGTTGCCCAGTACCTGCTGTTACCGGAAAGGTGGCCCAGTACCTGCTGTTACCGGAAAGGTGGCCCAGTACCTGCTGTTTCCGGAAAGGTGGCACAGAGCCTTCTGTTACCGGAAAGGTGGCGCAGTACTTGCTGTTACCGGAAAGGTGGCCCAGTGCCTGCCGTTACTGGAAAGGTGGCCCAGTAGCTGCTGTTACCGGAAAGGTGGCACAGTACCTGCTGTTACCGGAAAGGTGGCGCAGTTCCTGCTGTTCCCGGAAAGATGGCGCAGTACCTGCTGTTACCGGAAAGGTGGCCCAGTACCTGCTGTTACTGGAAAGGTGACCCAGTACCTGCTGTTACCGGAAAGGTGGCACAGTACCTGCTGTTACCGGAAAGGTTGCGCAGTACCAGCTGTTACCGGAAAGGTGGCCCAGTACCTGCTGTTACCGGAAAAGTGGCACAGTTCCTGCTGTTACCGGAAAGGTGGCGCAGTACCAGCTTGTACTGGAAAGGTGACCCAGTACCTGCTGTTACCGGAAAGGTGGCCCAGTACCTGCTGTTACCGGAAAGGTTGCGCAGTACCAGCTGTTACCGGAAAGGTGGCCCAGTACGTGCTGTTACTGGAAAGGTGACCCAGTTCCTGCTGTTACCGGAAAGGTGGCACAGAACCTGCTGTTACCGGAATGGTGGCACAGTACCTGCTGTTACCGGAATGGTTGCGCAGTACCTGCTGTTACCGGAAAGGTGGCCCACTACCTGCTGTTACCGGAAAGGTGGCGCAGTACCTGCTGTTACCAGAAATGTGGCCCAGTACCTGCTGTTACCGGAAAGGTGGCCCAGTATCAGCTGTAACCGGAAAGGTGGCCCACTACCTGCTGTTACCGGAAAGGTGGCGCAGTTCCTGCTGTTACCGGAAAGCTGGCCCAGTACCTGCTGTTACCGGAAAGGTGTCCCAGTACCTGCTGTTACCGGAAAAGTGGCCCAGTACATACTGTAACCGGAAAAGTGGCCCAGTACGTGCTGTTACCGGAAAGGTGGCCCAGTACCTGCCGTTACCGGAAACGTGGCGCAGTTCCTGCTGTTACCGGAAAGGTGGCCCAGTACCTGCTGATACTGGAAAGGTTGCCCAGTACCTGCTGTTACCGGAAAGGTGGCCCAGTACCTGCTGTTAACAGAAAGGTGGCCCAGTACCTGCTGTTTCCGGAAAGGTGGCACAGAGCCTTCTGTTACCGGAAAGGTGGCCCAGTACTTGCTGTTACCGGAAACGTGGCCCAGTGCCTGCCGTTACTGGAAAGGTGGCCCAGTAGCTGCTGTTACCGGAAAGGTGGCACAGTACCTGCTGTTACCGGAAAGGTGGCGCAGTTCCTGCTGTTCCCGGAAAGATGGCGCAGTACCTGCTGTTACCGGAAATGTTGCGCAGTACCTGCTGTTACTGGAAAAGTGACCCAGTACCTGCTGTTACCGGAAAGGTGGCCCAGTACCTGCTGTTACCGGAAAGGTTGCGCAGTACCAGCTGTTACCGGAAAGGTGGCCCAGTACCTGCTGTTACCGGAAAGGTTGCGCAGTACCAGCTGTTACCGGAAAGGTGGCCCAGTACCTGCTGTTACTGGAAAGGTGACCCAGTACCTGCTGTTACCGGAAAGGTGGCACAGTACCTGCTGTTACCGGAAAGGTGGCCCAGTACCTGCTGTTACCGGAAAGGTTGCGCAGTACCAGCTGTTACCGGAAAGGTGGCCCAGTACCTGCTGTTACCGGAAAGGTGGCGCAATTCCTGCTGTTACTGGAAAGGTGGCCGAGTACCTGCTGTTACCGGAAAGGTGACCCAGTATCTGCTGTTCCCGGAAGGGTGGCGCAGTTCCTGCTGTTCCCGGAAAGGTGGCCCAGTACCTGCTGTTACCGGAAAGGTGGCCCAGTACCTGCTGTTGCCGGAAAGGTGACCCAGTACCTGCTGTTACCGGAAAGGTGGCCCAGTAGCTGCTGTTACAAGAAAGGTGGCACAGTTCCTGCTGTTACCGGTAAGGTGGCCCAGTACCTTCTGTTACCGGAAAGGTGGCGCAGTACCTGCTGTTACCAGAAATGTGGCCCAGTACCTGCTGTTACCGGAAAGGTGGCCCAGTACCAGCTGTAACCGGAAAGGTGGCCCACTACCTGCTGTTACCGGAAAGGTGGCGCAGTTCCTGCTGTTACCGGAAAGGTGGCCCAGTACCTGCTGTTACCGGAAAGGTGTCCCAGTACCTGCTGTTACCGGAAAAGTGGCCCAGTACATACTGTTACCGGAAATGTGGCCCAGTACGTGCTGTTACCGGAAAGGTGGCCCAGTACCTGCCGTTACCGGAAAGGTGGCGCAGTTCCTGCTGTTACCGGAAAGGTGGCCCAGTACCTGCTGTTACTGGAAAGGTTGCCCAGTACCTGCTGTTACCGGAAAGGTGGCCCAGTACCTGCTGTTACCGGAAAGGTGGCCCAGTACCTGCTGTTTCCGGAAAGGTGGCACAGAGCCTTCTGTTACCGGAAAGGTGGCGCAGTACTTGCTGTTACCGGAAAGGTGGCCCAGTGCCTGCCGTTACTGGAAAGGTGGCCCAGTAGCTGCTGTTACCGGAAAGGTGGCACAGTACCTGCTGTTACCGGAAAGGTGGCGCAGTTCCTGCTGTTCCCGGAAAGATGGCGCAGTACCTGCTGTTACCGGAAAGGTGGCCCAGTACCTGCTGTTACTGGAAAGGTGACCCAGTACCTGCTGTTACCGGAAAGGTGGCACAGTACGAGCTGTTACCGGAAAGGTGGCCCAGTACCTGCTGTTACCGGAAAAGTGGCACAGTTCCTGCTGTTACCGGAAAGGTGGCGCAGTACCAGCTTGTACTGGAAAGGTGACCCAGTACCTGCTGTTACCGGAAAGGTGGCCCAGTACCTGCTGTTACCGGAAAGGTTGCGCAGTACCAGCTGTTACCGGAAAGGTGGCCCAGTACGTGCTGTTACTGGAAAGGTGACCCAGTTCCTGCTGTTACCGGAAAGGTGGCACAGAACCTGCTGTTACCGGAAAGGTGGCCCAGTACCTGCTGTTACCGGAAAGGTTGCGCAGTACCAGCTGTTACCGGAAAGGTGGCCCAGTACCTGCTGTTACCGGAAAGGTGGCGCAGTTCCTGCTGTTACTGGAAAGGTGGCCGAGTACCTGCTGTTACCGGAAAGGTGACCCAGTATCTGCTGTTCCCGGAAAGGTGGCGCAGTTCCTGCTTTTACCGGAAAGGTGGCCCAGTTCCTGCTGTTACCGGAAAGGTGGCGCAGTACCTGCTGTTACCAGAAAGGTGGCACAGTACCTGCTGTTACCGGAAAGGTGGCCCAGTACCTGCTGTTACTGGAAATGTTGCCCAGTACCTGCTGTTACTGGAAAGGTGGCGGAGTACCTGCTGTTACCAGAAAGGTGGCCCAGTACCTGCTGTTACTGGAAAGGTGGCACAGAACCTTCTGTTACCGGAAAGGTGGCCCAGTACCTGCTGTTACTGGAAAGGTTGCCCAGTACCTGCTGTTACCGGAAAGATGGTACAGTACCTGCTGTTACCGGAAAGGTGGCGCAGTTCCTGCTGTTACCGGAAAGGTGGCCCAGTACCTGCTGTTACCGGAAAGGTGGCCCAGCACCTGCTGTTACCGGAAAGGTGGCACAGTATCTGCTGTTACCGGAAAGGTGGCACAGTACCTGCTGTTACCGTAAAGGTGGCCCACTACCTGCTGTTACTGGAAAGGTGACCCAGTACCTGCTGTTACCGGAAAGGTGGCCCAGTACCTGCTGTTACCGGAAAGGTGGCACAGTATCTGCTGTTACCGGAAAGGTGGCACAGTACCTGCTGTTACCGTAAAGGTGGCCCACTACCTGCTGTTACTGGAAAGGTGACCCAGTACCTGCTGTTACCGGAAAGGTGGCACAGTACCTGCTGTTACCGGAAAGGTGGCCCAGTACCTGCTGTTACTGGAAAGGTGGCCCAGTAGCTGCTGTTACAAGAAAGGTGGCACAGTTCCTGCTGTTACCAGTAAGGTGGCCCAGTACCTTCTGTTACTGGAAAGGTGGCCCAGTACCTGCTGTTACCGGAAAGGTGGCACAGTACCTGCTGTTACCGGAATGGTGGCACAGTACCTGCTGTTACCGGAATGGTGGCACAGTACCTGCTGTTCCCGGAATGGTTGCGCAGTACCTGCTGTTACCGGAAAGGTGGCCCACTACCTGCTGTTACCGGAAAGGTGGCGCAGTACCTGCTGTTACCAGAAATGTGGCCCAGTACCTGCTGTTACCGGAAAGGTGGCCCAGTACCAGCTGTAACCGGAAAGGTGGCCCACTACCTGCTGTTACCGGAAAGGTGGCGCAGTTCCTGCTGTTACCGGAAAGGTGGCCCAGTACCTGCTGTTACCGGAAAGGTGTCCCAGTACCTGCTGTTACCGGAAAGTGGCCCAGTACATACTGTTACCGGAAAAGTGGCCCAGTACGTGCTGTTACCGGAAAGGTGGCCCAGTACCTGCCGTTACCGGAAAGGTGGCGCAGTTCCTGCTGTTACCGGAAAGGTGGCCCAGTACCTGCTGTTACTGGAAAGGTTGCCCAGTACCTGCTGTTACCGGAAAGGTGGCCCAGTACCTGCTGTTACCGGAAAGGTGGCCCAGTACCTGCTGTTTCCGGAAAGGTGGCACAGAGCCTTCTGTTACCGGAAAGGTGGCCCAGTACTTGCTGTTACCGGATAGGTGGCCCAGTGCCTGCCGTTACTGGAAAGGTGGCCCAGTAGCTGCTGTTACCGGAAAGGTGGCACAGTACCTGCTGTTACCGGAAAGGTGGCGCAGTTCCTGCTGTTACCGGAAAGGTTGCGCAGTACCTGCTGTTACTGGAAAGGTGACCCAGTACCTGCTGTTACCGGAAAGGTGGCCCAGTACCTGCTGTTACCGGAAAGGTTGCGCAGTACCAGCTGTTACCGGAAAGGTGACCCAGTACCTGCTGTTACCGGAAAGGTGGCCCAGTACCTGCTGTTTCCGGAAAGGTGGCACAGAGCCTTCTGTTACCGGAAAGGTGGCCCAGTACTTGCTGTTACCGGATAGGTGGCCCAGTGCCTGCCGTTACTGGAAAGGTGGCCCAGTAGCTGCTGTTACCGGAAAGGTGGCACAGTACCTGCTGTTACCGGAAAGGTGGCGCAGTTCCTGCTGTTACCGGAAAGGTTGCGCAGTACCTGCTGTTACTGGAAAGGTGACCCAGTACCTGCTGTTACCGGAAAGGTGGCCCAGTACCTGCTGTTACCGGAAAGGTTGCGCAGTACCTGCTGTTACTGGAAAGGTGACCCAGTACCTGCTGTTACCGGAAAGGTGGCCCAGTACCTGCTGTTACCGGAAAGGTTGCGCAGTACCAGCTGTTACCGGAAAGGTGGCCCAGTACCTGCTGTTACCGGAAAGGTTGCGCAGTACCTGCTGTTACCGGAAAGGTTGCGCAGTACCAGCTGTTACCGGAAAGGTGGCACAGTACCAGCTGTTACTGGAAAGGTGGCCCAGTACCTGCTGTTACCGGAAAGGTTGCGCAGTACCAGCTGTTACCGGAAAGGTGGCACAGTACCTGCTGTTACCGGAAAGGTGGCCCAGTACCTGCTGTTACCGGAAAGGTTGCGCAGTACCAGCTGTTACCGGAAAGGTGGCCCAGTACCTGCTGTTACCGGAAAGGTGGCGCAGTTCCTGCTGTTACTGGAAAGGTGGCCGAGTACCTGCTGTTACCGGAAAGGTGACCCAGTATCTGCTGTTCCCGGAAAGGTGGCGCAGTTCCTGCTGTTCCCGGAAAGGTGGCCCAGTACCTGCTGTTACCGGAAAGATGGCCCAGTACCTGCTGTTACCGGAAAGGTGGCCCAGTACCTGCTGTTACCGGAAAGGTGACCCAGTACCTGCTGTTACCGGAAAGGTGGCCCAGTAGCTGCTGTTACAAGAAAGGTGGCACAGTTCCTGCTGTTACCGGTAAGGTGCCCCAGTACCTTCTGTTACCGGAAAGGTGGCCCAGTACCTGCTGTTACCGGAAAGGTGGCACAGTACCTGCTGTTACCGGAATGGTGGCACAGTACCTGCTGTTACCGGAATGGTGGCACAGTATCTGCTGTTACCGGAATGGTTGCGCAGTACCTGCTGTTACCGGAAAGGTGGCCCACTACCTGCTGTTACCGGAAAGGTGGCGCAGTACCTGCTGTTACCAGAAATGTGGCCCAGTACCTGCTGTTACCGGAAAGGTGGCCCAGTACCAGCTGTAACCGGAAAGGTGGCCCACTACCTGCTGTTACCGGAAAGGTGGCGCAGTTCCTGCTGTTACCGGAAAGGTGGCCCAGTACCTGCTGTTACCGGAAAGGTGTCCCAGTACCTGCTGTTACCGGAAAAGTGGCCCAGTACATACTGTTACCGGAAAAGTGGCCCAGTACTTGCTGTTACCGGAAAGGTGGCCCAGTACCTGCCGTTACCGGAAAGGATGCGCAGTTCCTGCTGTTACCGGAAAGGTGTCCCAGTACCTGCTGTTACTGGAAAGGTTGCCCAGTACCTGCTGTTACCGGAAAGGTGGCCCAGTACCTGCTGTTACCGGAAAGGTGGCCCAGTACCAGCTGTTTCCGGAAAGGTGGCACAGAGCCTTCTGTTACCGGAAAGGTGGCCCAGTACTTGCTGTTACCGGAAAGGTGGCCCAGTGCCTGCCGTTACTGGAAAGGTGGCCCAGTAGCTGCTGTTACCGGAAAGGTAGCACAGTTCCTGCTGTTCCCGGAAAGATGGCGCAGTACCTGCTGTTACCGGAAAGGTGGCCCAGTACCTGCTGTTACTGGAAAGGTGACCCAGTACCTGCTGTTACCGGAAAGATGGCACAGTACCTGCTGTTACCGGAAAGGTTGCGCAGTACCAGCTGTTACCGGAAAGGTGGCCCAGAACGTGCTGTTACTGGAATGGTGGCCCAGTACGTGCTGTTACCGGAAAGATGGCCCAGTACGTGCTGTTACCGGAAAGATGGCCCAGTACGTGCTGTTACCGGAAAGGTGGCCCAGTACCTGCTGTTACCGGAAAAGTGGCCCAGTACCTGCTGTTACCGGAAAGGTGGCCCAGTACCTGCTGTTACTGGAAAGGTTGCCCAGTACCTGCTGTTACCGGAAAGGTGGCACAGTACCTGCTGTTACCGTAAAGGTGGCACAGAGCCTTCTGTTACCGGAAAGGTGGCCCAGTACTTGCTGTTACCGGAAAGGTGGCCCAGTTCCTGCTGTTACCGGAAAGGTGGAATAGTACCTGCTGTTACCGGAAAGGTGGCCCAGTACCTGCTGTTACCGGATTGGTTGCGCAGTACCAGCTGTTACCGGAAAGGTGGCCCAGTACCTGCTGTTACCTGAAAGGTGGCACAGTATCTGCTGTTACCGGAAAGGTGGCACAGTACCTGCTGTTACCGTAAAGGTGGCCCACTACCTGCTGTTACTGGAAAGGTGACCCAGTACCTGCTGTTACCGGAAAGGTGGCCCAGTACCTGCTGTTACCGGAAAGGTGGCACAGTACCTGCTGTTACCGGAAAGGTGGCCCAGTACCTGCTGTTACTGGAAAGGTGGCCCAGTAGCTGCTGTTACAAGAAAGGTGGCACAGTTCCTGCTGTTACCGGTAAGGTGGCCCAGTACCTTCTGTTACCGGAAAGGTGGCCCAGTACCTGCTGTTACCGGAAAGGTGGCACAGTACCTGCTGTTACCGGAATGGTGGCACAGTACCTGCTGTTACCGGAATGGTGGCACAGTACCTGCTGTTACCGGAAAGGTTGCGCAGTACCTGCTGTTACCGGAAAGGTGACCCAGTACCTGCTGTTACCGGAATGGTGGCACAGTACCTGCTGTTACCGGAATGGTTGCGCAGTACCTGCTGTTACCGGAAAGGTGGCCCACTACCTGCTGTTACCGGAAAGGTGGCGCAGTACCTGCTGTTACCAGAAATGTGGCCCAGTACCTGCTGTTACCGGAAAGGTGGCCCAGTACCAGCTGTAACCGGAAAGGTGGCCCACTACCTGCTGTTACTGGAAAGGTGACCCAGTTCCTGCTGTTACCGGAAAGGTGGCACAGAACCTGCTGTTACCGGAAAGGTGGCCCAGTACCTGCTGTTACCGGAAAGGTTGCGCAGTACCAGCTGTTACCGGAAAGGTGGCCCAGTACCTGCTGTTACCGGAAAGGTGGCGCAGTTCCTGCTGTTACTGGAAAGGTGGCCGAGTACCTGCTGTTACCGGAAAGGTGACCCAGTATCTGCTGTTCCCGGAAAGGTGGCGCAGTTCCTGCTTTTACCGGAAAGGTGGCCCAGTTCCTGCTGTTACCGGAAAGGTGGCGCAGTACCTGCTGTTACCAGAAAGGTGGCACAGTACCTGCTGTTACCGGAAAGGTGGCCCAGTACCTGCTGTTACTGGAAATGTTGCCCAGTACCTGCTGTTACTGGAAAGGTGGCGGAGTACCTGCTGTTACCAGAAAGGTGGCCCAGTACCTGCTGTTACTGGAAAGGTGGCACAGAACCTTCTGTTACCGGAAAGGTGGCCCAGTACCTGCTGTTACTGGAAAGGTTGCCCAGTACCTGCTGTTACCGGAAAGATGGTACAGTACCTGCTGTTACCGGAAAGGTGGCGCAGTTCCTGCTGTTACCGGAAAGGTGGCCCAGTACCTGCTGTTACCGGAAAGGTGGCCCAGCACCTGCTGTTACCGGAAAGGTGGCACAGTATCTGCTGTTACCGGAAAGGTGGCACAGTACCTGCTGTTACCGTAAAGGTGGCCCACTACCTGCTGTTACTGGAAAGGTGACCCAGTACCTGCTGTTACCGGAAAGGTGGCCCAGTACCTGCTGTTACCGGAAAGGTGGCACAGTATCTGCTGTTACCGGAAAGGTGGCACAGTACCTGCTGTTACCGTAAAGGTGGCCCACTACCTGCTGTTACTGGAAAGGTGACCCAGTACCTGCTGTTACCGGAAAGGTGGCACAGTACCTGCTGTTACCGGAAAGGTGGCCCAGTACCTGCTGTTACTGGAAAGGTGGCCCAGTAGCTGCTGTTACAAGAAAGGTGGCACAGTTCCTGCTGTTACCAGTAAGGTGGCCCAGTACCTTCTGTTACTGGAAAGGTGGCCCAGTACCTGCTGTTACCGGAAAGGTGGCACAGTACCTGCTGTTACCGGAATGGTGGCACAGTACCTGCTGTTACCGGAATGGTGGCACAGTACCTGCTGTTCCCGGAATGGTTGCGCAGTACCTGCTGTTACCGGAAAGGTGGCCCACTACCTGCTGTTACCGGAAAGGTGGCGCAGTACCTGCTGTTACCAGAAATGTGGCCCAGTACCTGCTGTTACCGGAAAGGTGGCCCAGTACCAGCTGTAACCGGAAAGGTGGCCCACTACCTGCTGTTACCGGAAAGGTGGCGCAGTTCCTGCTGTTACCGGAAAGGTGGCCCAGTACCTGCTGTTACCGGAAAGGTGTCCCAGTACCTGCTGTTACCGGAAAGTGGCCCAGTACATACTGTTACCGGAAAAGTGGCCCAGTACGTGCTGTTACCGGAAAGGTGGCCCAGTACCTGCCGTTACCGGAAAGGTGGCGCAGTTCCTGCTGTTACCGGAAAGGTGGCCCAGTACCTGCTGTTACTGGAAAGGTTGCCCAGTACCTGCTGTTACCGGAAAGGTGGCCCAGTACCTGCTGTTACCGGAAAGGTGGCCCAGTACCTGCTGTTTCCGGAAAGGTGGCACAGAGCCTTCTGTTACCGGAAAGGTGGCCCAGTACTTGCTGTTACCGGATAGGTGGCCCAGTGCCTGCCGTTACTGGAAAGGTGGCCCAGTAGCTGCTGTTACCGGAAAGGTGGCACAGTACCTGCTGTTACCGGAAAGGTGGCGCAGTTCCTGCTGTTACCGGAAAGGTTGCGCAGTACCTGCTGTTACTGGAAAGGTGACCCAGTACCTGCTGTTACCGGAAAGGTGGCCCAGTACCTGCTGTTACCGGAAAGGTTGCGCAGTACCAGCTGTTACCGGAAAGGTGACCCAGTACCTGCTGTTACCGGAAAGGTGGCCCAGTACCTGCTGTTTCCGGAAAGGTGGCACAGAGCCTTCTGTTACCGGAAAGGTGGCCCAGTACTTGCTGTTACCGGATAGGTGGCCCAGTGCCTGCCGTTACTGGAAAGGTGGCCCAGTAGCTGCTGTTACCGGAAAGGTGGCACAGTACCTGCTGTTACCGGAAAGGTGGCGCAGTTCCTGCTGTTACCGGAAAGGTTGCGCAGTACCTGCTGTTACTGGAAAGGTGACCCAGTACCTGCTGTTACCGGAAAGGTGGCCCAGTACCTGCTGTTACCGGAAAGGTTGCGCAGTACCTGCTGTTACTGGAAAGGTGACCCAGTACCTGCTGTTACCGGAAAGGTGGCCCAGTACCTGCTGTTACCGGAAAGGTGGCGCAGTTCCTGCTGTTACCGGAAAGGTTGCGCAGTACCAGCTGTTACCGGAAAGGTGGCCCAGTACCTGCTGTTACCGGAAAGGTTGCGCAGTACCTGCTGTTACCGGAAAGGTTGCGCAGTACCAGCTGTTACTGGAAAGGTGGCCCAGTACCTGCTGTTACCGGAAAGGTTGCGCAGTACCAGCTGTTACCGGAAAGGTGGCACAGTACCTGCTGTTACCGGAAAGGTGGCCCAGTACCTGCTGTTACCGGAAAGGTTGCGCAGTACCAGCTGTTACCGGAAAGGTGGCCCAGTACCTGCTGTTACCGGAAAGGTGGCGCAGTTCCTGCTGTTACTGGAAAGGTGGCCGAGTACCTGCTGTTACCGGAAAGGTGACCCAGTATCTGCTGTTCCCGGAAAGGTGGCGCAGTTCCTGCTGTTCCCGGAAAGGTGGCCCAGTACCTGCTGTTACCGGAAAGATGGCCCAGTACCTGCTGTTACCGGAAAGGTGGCCCAGTACCTGCTGTTACCGGAAAGGTGACCCAGTACCTGCTGTTACCGGAAAGGTGGCCCAGTAGCTGCTGTTACAAGAAAGGTGGCACAGTTCCTGCTGTTACCGGTAAGGTGCCCCAGTACCTTCTGTTACCGGAAAGGTGGCCCAGTACCTGCTGTTACCGGAAAGGTGGCACAGTACCTGCTGTTACCGGAATGGTGGCACAGTACCTGCTGTTACCGGAATGGTGGCACAGTATCTGCTGTTACCGGAATGGTTGCGCAGTACCTGCTGTTACCGGAAAGGTGGCCCACTACCTGCTGTTACCGGAAAGGTGGCGCAGTACCTGCTGTTACCAGAAATGTGGCCCAGTACCTGCTGTTACCGGAAAGGTGGCCCAGTACCAGCTGTAACCGGAAAGGTGGCCCACTACCTGCTGTTACCGGAAAGGTGGCGCAGTTCCTGCTGTTACCGGAAAGGTGGCCCAGTACCTGCTGTTACCGGAAAGGTGTCCCAGTACCTGCTGTTACCGGAAAAGTGGCCCAGTACATACTGTTACCGGAAAAGTGGCCCAGTACTTGCTGTTACCGGAAAGGTGGCCCAGTACCTGCCGTTACCGGAAAGGATGCGCAGTTCCTGCTGTTACCGGAAAGGTGTCCCAGTACCTGCTGTTACTGGAAAGGTTGCCCAGTACCTGCTGTTACCGGAAAGGTGGCCCAGTACCTGCTGTTACCGGAAAGGTGGCCCAGTACCAGCTGTTTCCGGAAAGGTGGCACAGAGCCTTCTGTTACCGGAAAGGTGGCCCAGTACTTGCTGTTACCGGAAAGGTGGCCCAGTGCCTGCCGTTACTGGAAAGGTGGCCCAGTAGCTGCTGTTACCGGAAAGGTAGCACAGTTCCTGCTGTTCCCGGAAAGATGGCGCAGTACCTGCTGTTACCGGAAAGGTGGCCCAGTACCTGCTGTTACTGGAAAGGTGACCCAGTACCTGCTGTTACCGGAAAGATGGCACAGTACCTGCTGTTACCGGAAAGGTTGCGCAGTACCAGCTGTTACCGGAAAGGTGGCCCAGAACGTGCTGTTACTGGAATGGTGGCCCAGTACGTGCTGTTACCGGAAAGATGGCCCAGTACGTGCTGTTACCGGAAAGATGGCCCAGTACGTGCTGTTACCGGAAAGGTGGCCCAGTACCTGCTGTTACCGGAAAAGTGGCCCAGTACCTGCTGTTACCGGAAAGGTGGCCCAGTACCTGCTGTTACTGGAAAGGTTGCCCAGTACCTGCTGTTACCGGAAAGGTGGCACAGTACCTGCTGTTACCGTAAAGGTGGCACAGAGCCTTCTGTTACCGGAAAGGTGGCCCAGTACTTGCTGTTACCGGAAAGGTGGCCCAGTTCCTGCTGTTACCGGAAAGGTGGAATAGTACCTGCTGTTACCGGAAAGGTGGCCCAGTACCTGCTGTTACCGGATTGGTTGCGCAGTACCAGCTGTTACCGGAAAGGTGGCCCAGTACCTGCTGTTACCTGAAAGGTGGCACAGTATCTGCTGTTACCGGAAAGGTGGCACAGTACCTGCTGTTACCGTAAAGGTGGCCCACTACCTGCTGTTACTGGAAAGGTGACCCAGTACCTGCTGTTACCGGAAAGGTGGCCCAGTACCTGCTGTTACCGGAAAGGTGGCACAGTACCTGCTGTTACCGGAAAGGTGGCCCAGTACCTGCTGTTACTGGAAAGGTGGCCCAGTAGCTGCTGTTACAAGAAAGGTGGCACAGTTCCTGCTGTTACCGGTAAGGTGGCCCAGTACCTTCTGTTACCGGAAAGGTGGCCCAGTACCTGCTGTTACCGGAAAGGTGGCACAGTACCTGCTGTTACCGGAATGGTGGCACAGTACCTGCTGTTACCGGAATGGTGGCACAGTACCTGCTGTTACCGGAAAGGTTGCGCAGTACCTGCTGTTACCGGAAAGGTGACCCAGTACCTGCTGTTACCGGAATGGTGGCACAGTACCTGCTGTTACCGGAATGGTTGCGCAGTACCTGCTGTTACCGGAAAGGTGGCCCACTACCTGCTGTTACCGGAAAGGTGGCGCAGTACCTGCTGTTACCAGAAATGTGGCCCAGTACCTGCTGTTACCGGAAAGGTGGCCCAGTACCAGCTGTAACCGGAAAGGTGGCCCACTACCTGCTGTTACCGGAAAGGTGGCGCAGTTCCTGCTGTTACCGGAAAGCTGGCCCAGTACCTGCTGTTACCGGAAAGGTGTCCCAGTACCTGCTGTTACCGGAAAAGTGGCCCAGTACATACTGTAACCGGAAAAGTGGCCCAGTACGTGCTGTTACCGGAAAGGTGGCCCAGTACCTGCCGTTACCGGAAACGTGGCGCAGTTCCTGCTGTTACCGGAAAGGTGGCCCAGTACCTGCTGATACTGGAAAGGTTGCCCAGTACCTGCTGTTACCGGAAAGGTGGCCCAGTACCTGCTGTTAACAGAAAGGTGGCCCAGTACCTGCTGTTTCCGGAAAGGTGGCACAGAGCCTTCTGTTACCGGAAAGGTGGCCCAGTACTTGCTGTTACCGGAAACGTGGCCCAGTGCCTGCCGTTACTGGAAAGGTGGCCCAGTAGCTGCTGTTACCGGAAAGGTGGCACAGTACCTGCTGTTACCGGAAAGGTGGCGCAGTTCCTGCTGTTCCCGGAAAGATGGCGCAGTACCTGCTGTTACCGGAAATGTTGCGCAGTACCTGCTGTTACTGGAAAGGTGACCCAGTACCTGCTGTTACCGGAAAGGTGGCCCAGTACCTGCTGTTACCGGAAAGGTTGCGCAGTACCAGCTGTTACCGGAAAGGTGGCCCAGTACCTGCTGTTACCGGAAAGGTTGCGCAGTACCAGCTGTTACCGGAAAGGTGGCCCAGTACCAGCTGTTACCGGAAAGGTGGCCCAGTACCTGCTGTTACTGGAAAGGTGGCCCAGTACCAGCTGTTACCGGAAAGGTGGCCCAGTACCAGCTGTTACCGGAATGGTGGCCCAGTACCAGCTGTTACCGGAAAGGTGGCCCAGTACCAGCTGTTACCGGAAAGGTGGCCCAGTACCTGCTGTTACTGGAAAGGTGACCCAGTACCTGCTGTTACCGGAAAGGTGGCACAGTACCTGCTGTTACCGGAAAGGTGGCCCAGTACCTGCTGTTACCGGAAAGGTTGCGCAGTACCAGCTGTTACCGGAAAGGTGGCCCAGTACCTGCTGTTACCGGAAAGGTGGCGCAGTTCCTGCTGTTACTGGAAAGGTGGCCGAGTACCTGCTGTTACCGGAAAGGTGACCCAGTATCTGCTGTTCCCGGAAGGGTGGCGCAGTTCCTGCTGTTCCCGGAAAGGTGGCCCAGTACCTGCTGTTACCGGAAAGGTGGCCCAGTACCTGCTGTTGCCGGAAAGGTGACCCAGTACCTGCTGTTACCGGAAAGGTGGCCCAGTAGCTGCTGTTACAAGAAAGGTGGCACAGTTCCTGCTGTTACCGGTAAGGTGGCCCAGTACCTTCTGTTACCGGAAAGGTGGCGCAGTACCTGCTGTTACCAGAAATGTGGCCCAGTACCTGCTGTTACCGGAAAGGTGGCCCAGTACCAGCTGTAACCGGAAAGGTGGCCCACTACCTGCTGTTACCGGAAAGGTGGCGCAGTTCCTGCTGTTACCGGAAAGGTGGCCCAGTACCTGCTGTTACCGGAAAGGTGTCCCAGTACCTGCTGTTACCGGAAAAGTGGCCCAGTACATACTGTTACCGGAAAAGTGGCCCAGTACGTGCTGTTACCGGAAAGGTGGCCCAGTACCTGCCGTTACCGGAAAGGTGGCGCAGTTCCTGCTGTTACCGGAAAGGTGGCCCAGTACCTGCTGGTACTGGAAAGGTTGCCCAGTACCTGCTGTTACCGGAAAGGTGGCCCAGTACCTGCTGTTACCGGAAAGGTGGCCCAGTACCTGCTGTTTCCGGAAAGGTGGCACAGAGCCTTCTGTTACCGGAAAGGTGGCGCAGTACTTGCTGTTACCGGAAAGGTGGCCCAGTGCCTGCCGTTACTGGAAAGGTGGCCCAGTAGCTGCTGTTACCGGAAAGGTGGCACAGTACCTGCTGTTACCGGAAAGGTGGCGCAGTTCCTGCTGTTCCCGGAAAGATGGCGCAGTACCTGCTGTTACCGGAAAGGTGGCCCAGTACCTGCTGTTACTGGAAAGGTGACCCAGTACCTGCTGTTACCGGAAAGGTGGCACAGTACCTGCTGTTACCGGAAAGGTTGCGCAGTACCAGCTGTTACCGGAAAGGTGGCCCAGTACCTGCTGTTACCGGAAAAGTGGCACAGTTCCTGCTGTTACCGGAAAGGTGGCCCAGTACCTGCTGTTAACGGAAAGGTTGCGCAGTACCAGCTGGTACTGGAAAGGTGACCCAGTACCTGCTGTTACCGGAAAGGTGGCCCAGTACCTGCTGTTACCGGAAAGGTTGCGCAGTACCAGCTGTTACCGGAAAGGTGGCCCAGTACGTGCTGTTACTGGAAAGGTGACCCAGTTCCTGCTGTTACCGGAAAGGTGGCACAGAACCTGCTGTTACCGGAAAGGTGGCCCAGTACCTGCTGTTACCGGAAAGGTTGCGCAGTACCAGCTGTTACCGGAAAGGTGGCCCAGTACCTGCTGTTACCGGAAAGGTGGCGCAGTTCCTGCTGTTACTGGAAAGGTGGCCGAGTACCTGCTGTTACCGGAAAGGTGACCCAGTATCTGCTGTTCCCGGAAAGGTGGCGCAGTTCCTGCTTTTACCGGAAAGGTGGCCCAGTTCCTGCTGTTACCGGAAAGGTGGCACAGTACCTGCTGTTACCGGAAAGGTGGCCCAGTACCTGCTGTTACTGGAAATGTTGCCCAGTACCTGCTGTTACCAGAAAGGTGGCACAGTACCTGCTGTTACCGGAAAGGTGGCCCAGTACCTGCTGTTACTGGAAATGTTGCCCAGTACCTGCTGTTACTGGAAAGGTGGCGCAGTACCTGCTGTTACCAGAAAGGTGGCCCAGTACCTGCTGTTACTGGAAAGGTGGCACAGAACCTTCTGTTACCGGAAAGGTGGCCCAGTACCTGCTGTTACTGGAAAGGTTGCCCAGTACCTGCTGTTACCGGAAAGATGGTACAGTACCTGCTGTTACCGGAAAGGTGGCGCAGTTCCTGCTGTTACCGGAAAGGTGGCCCAGTACCTGCTGTTACCGGAAAGGTGGCCCAGCACCTGCTGTTACCGGAAAGGTGGCACAGTATCTGCTGTTACCGGAAAGGTGGCACAGTACCTGCTGTTACCGTAAAGGTGGCCCACTACCTGCTGTTACTGGAAAGGTGACCCAGTACCTGCTGTTACCGGAAAGGTGGCCCAGTACCTGCTGTTACCGGAAAGGTGGCACAGTATCTGCTGTTACCGGAAAGGTGGCACAGTACCTGCTGTTACCGTAAAGGTGGCCCACTACCTGCTGTTACTGGAAAGGTGACCCAGTACCTGCTGTTACCGGAAAGGTGGCACAGTACCTGCTGTTACCGGAAAGGTGGCCCAGTACCTGCTGTTACTGGAAAGGTGGCCCAGTAGCTGCTGTTACAAGAAAGGTGGCACAGTTCCTGCTGTTACCAGTAAGGTGGCCCAGTACCTTCTGTTACCGGAAAGGTGGCCCAGTACCTGCTGTTACCGGAAAGGTGGCACAGTACCTGCTGTTACCGGAATGGTGGCACAGTACCTGCTGTTACCGGAATGGTGGCACAGTACCTGCTGTTCCCGGAATGGTTGCGCAGTACCTGCTGTTACCGGAAAGGTGGCCCACTACCTGCTGTTACCGGAAAGGTGGCGCAGTACCTGCTGTTACCAGAAATGTGGCCCAGTACCTGCTGTTACCGGAAAGGTGGCCCAGTACCAGCTGTAACCGGAAAGGTGGCCCACTACCTGCTGTTACCGGAAAGGTGGCGCAGTTCCTGCTGTTACCGGAAAGGTGGCCCAGTACCTGCTGTTACCGGAAAGGTGTCCCAGTACCTGCTGTTACCGGAAAGTGGCCCAGTACATACTGTTACCGGAAAAGTGGCCCAGTACGTGCTGTTACCGGAAAGGTGGCCCAGTACCTGCCGTTACCGGAAAGGTGGCGCAGTTCCTGCTGTTACCGGAAAGGTGGCCCAGTACCTGCTGTTACTGGAAAGGTTGCCCAGTACCTGCTGTTACCGGAAAGGTGGCCCAGTACCTGCTGTTACCGGAAAGGTGGCCCAGTACCTGCTGTTTCCGGAAAGGTGGCACAGAGCCTTCTGTTACCGGAAAGGTGGCCCAGTACTTGCTGTTACCGGATAGGTGGCCCAGTGCCTGCCGTTACTGGAAAGGTGGCCCAGTAGCTGCTGTTACCGGAAAGGTGGCACAGTACCTGCTGTTACCGGAAAGGTGGCGCAGTTCCTGCTGTTACCGGAAAGGTTGCGCAGTACCTGCTGTTACTGGAAAGGTGACCCAGTACCTGCTGTTACCGGAAAGGTGGCCCAGTACCTGCTGTTACCGGAAAGGTTGCGCAGTACCAGCTGTTACCGGAAAGGTGGCCCAGTACCTGCTGTTACCGGAAAGGTTGCGCAGTACCAGCTGTTACCGGAAAGGTGGCCCAGTACCTGCTGTTACTGGAAAGGTGACCCAGTACCTGCTGTTACCGGAAAGGTGGCACAGTACCTGCTGTTACCGGAAAGGTGGCCCAGTACCTGCTGTTACCGGAAAGGTTGCGCAGTACCAGCTGTTACCGGAAAGGTGGCCCAGTACCTGCTGTTACCGGAAAGGTGGCGCAGTTCCTGCTGTTACTGGAAAGGTGGCCGAGTACCTGCTGTTACCGGAAAGGTGACCCAGTATCTGCTGTTCCCGGAAAGGTGGCGCAGTTCCTGCTGTTCCCGGAAAGGTGGCCCAGTACCTGCTGTTACCGGAAAGGTGGCCCAGTACCTGCTGTTACCGGAAAGGTGACCCAGTACCTGCTGTTACCGGAAAGGTGGCCCAGTAGCTGCTGTTACAAGAAAGGTGGCACAGTTCCTGCTGTTACCGGTAAGGTGGCCCAGTACCTTCTGTTACCGGAAAGGTGGCCCAGTACCTGCTGTTACCGGAAAGGTGGCACAGTACCTGCTGTTACCGGAATGGTGGCACAGTACCTGCTGTTACCGGAAAGGTGGCCCACTACCTGCTGTTACCGGAAAGGTGGCGCAGTACCTGCTGTTACCAGAAATGTGGCCCAGTACCTGCTGTTACCGGAAAGGTGGCCCAGTACCAGCTGTAACCGGAAAGGTGGCCCACTACCTGCTGTTACCGGAAAGGTGGCGCAGTTCCTGCTGTTACCGGAAAGGTGGCCCAGTACCTGCTGTTACCGGAAAGGTGTCCCAGTACCTGCTGTTACCGGAAAAGTGGCCCAGTACATACTGTTACCGGAAAAGTGGCCCAGTACTTGCTGTTACCGGAAAGGTGGCCCAGTACCTGCCGTTACCGGAAAGGATGCGCAGTTCCTGCTGTTACCGGAAAGGTGGCCCAGTACCTGCTGTTACTGGAAAGGTTGCCCAGTACCTGCTGTTACCGGAAAGGTGGCCCAGTACCTGCTGTTACCGGAAAGGTGGCCCAGTACCAGCTGTTTCCGGAAAGGTGGCACAGAGCCTTCTGTTACCGGAAAGGTGGCCCAGTACTTGCTGTTACCGGAAAGGTGGCCCAGTGCCTGCCGTTACTGGAAAGGTGGCCCAGTAGCTGCTGTTACCGGAAAGGTAGCACAGTACCTGCTGTTACCGGAAAGGTGGCGCAGTTCCTGCTGTTCCCGGAAAGATGGCGCAGTACCTGCTGTTACCGGAAAGGTGGCCCAGTACCTGCTGTTACTGGAAAGGTGACCCAGTACCTGCTGTTACCGGAAAGATGGCACAGTACCTGCTGTTACCGGAAAGGTTGCGCAGTACCAGCTGTTACCGGAAAGGTGGCCCAGAACGTGCTGTTACTGGAATGGTGGCCCAGTACGTGCTGTTACCGGAAAGATGGCCCAGTACGTGCTGTTACCGGAAAGATGGCCCAGTACGTGCTGTTACCGGAAAGGTGGCCCAGTACCTGCTGTTACCGGAAAAGTGGCCCAGTACCTGCTGTTACCGGAAAGGTGGCCCAGTTCCTGCTGTTACTGGAAAGGTGACCCAGTTCCTGCTGTTACCGGAAAGGTGGCACAGTACCTGCTGTTACCGGAAAGGTGGCCCAGTACCTGCTGTTACCGGAAAGGTTGCGCAGTACCAGCTGTTACCGGAAAGGTGGCCCAGTACCTGCTGTTACCGGAAAGGTGGCGCAGTTCCTGCTGTTACTGGAAAGGTGGCCGAGTACCTGCTGTTACCGGAAAGGTGACCCAGTATCTGCTGTTCCCGGAAAGGTGGCGCAGTTCCTGCTGTTCCCGGAAAGGTGGCCCAGTACCTGCTGTTACTGGAAAGGTGGCCCAGTACCTGCTGTTACCGGAAATGTGGCCCAGTACCTGCCGTTACCGGAAAGGTGGCGCAGTTCCTGCTGTTACCGGAAAGGTGGCCCAGTACCTGCTGTTACTGGAAAGGTTGCCCAGTACCTGCTGTTACCGGAAAGGTGGCCCAGTACCTGCTGTTACTGGAAAGGTTGCCCAGTACCTGCTGTTACCGGAAAGGTGGCACAGTACCTGCTGTTACCGTAAAGGTGGCACAGAGCCTTCTGTTACCGGAAAGGTGGCCCAGTACTTGCTGTTACCGGAAAGGTGGCCCAGTTCCTGCTGTTACCGGAAAGGTGGAATAGTACCTGCTGTTACCGGAAAGGTGGCCCAGTACCTGCTGTTACCGGAAGGGTTGCGCAGTACCAGCTGTTACCGGAAAGGTGGCCCAGTACCTGCTGTTACCTGAAAGGTGGCACAGTATCTGCTGTTACCAGAAAGGTGGCACAGTACCTGCTGTTACCGTAAAGGTGGCCCACTACCTGCTGTTACTGGAAAGGTGACCCAGTACCTGCTGTTACCGGAAAGGTGGCCCAGTACCTGCTGTTACCGGAAAGGTGGCACAGTACCTGCTGTTACCGGAAAGGTGGCCCAGTACCTGCTGTTACTGGAAAGGTGGCCCAGTAGCTGCTGTTACAAGAAAGGTGGCACAGTTCCTGCTGTTACCGGTAAGGTGGCCCAGTACCTTCTGTTACCGGAAAGGTGTCCCAGTACCTGCTGTTACCGGAAAGGTAGCACAGTACCTGCTGTTACCGGAATGGTGGCACAGTACCTGCTGTTACCGGAATGGTGGCACAGTACCTGCTGTTACCGGAAAGGTTGCGCGGTACCTGCTGTTACCGGAAAGGTGACCCAGTACCTGCTGTTACCGGAATGGTGGCACAGTACCTGCTGTTACCGGAATGGTTGCGCAGTACCTGCTGTTACCGGAAAGGTGGCCCACTACCTGCTGTTACCGGAAAGGTGGCGCAGTACCTGCTGTTACCAGAAATGTGGCCCAGTACCTGCTGTTACCGGAAAGGTGGCCCAGTACCAGCTGTAACCGGAAAGGTGGCCGACTACCTGCTGTTACCGGAAAGGTGGCGCAGTTCCTGCTGTTACCGGAAAGCTGGCCCAGTACCTGCTGTTACCGGAAAGGTGTCCCAGTACCTGCTGTTACCGGAAAAGTGGCCCAGTACATACTGTTACCGGAAAAGTGGCCCAGTACGTGCTGTTACCGGAAAGGTGGCCCAGTACCTGCCGTTACCGGAAACGTGGCGCAGTTCCTGCTGTTACCGGAAAGGTGGCCCAGTACCTGCTGTTACTGGAAAGGTTGCCCAGTACCTGCTGTTACCGGAAAGGTGGCCCAGTACCTGCTGTTAACGGAAAGGTGGCCCAGTACCTGCTGTTTCCGGAAAGGTGGCACAGAGCCTTCTGTTACCGGAAAGGTGGCCCAGTACTTGCTGTTACCGGAAACGTGGCCCAGTGCCTGTCGTTACTGGAAAGGTGGCCCAGTAGCTGCTGTTACCGGAAAGGTGGCACAGTACCTGCTGTTACCGGAAAGGTGGCGCAGTTCCTGCTGTTCCCGGAAAGATGGCGCAGTACCTGCTGTTACCGGAAATGTTGCGCAGTACCTGCTGTTACTGGAAAGGTGACCCAGTACCTGCTGTTACCGGAAAGGTGGCCCAGTACCTGCTGTTACCGGAAAGGTTGCGCAGTACCAGCTGTTACCGGAAAGGTGGCCCAGAACCTGCTGTTACTGGAAAGGTGACCCAGTACCTGCTGTTACCGGAAAGGTAGCACAGTACCTGCTGTTACCGGAAAGGTGGCCCAGTACCTGCTGTTACCGGAAAGGTTGCGCAGTACCAGCTGTTACCGGAAAGGTGGCCCAGTACCTGCTGTTACCTGAAAGGTGGCGCAGTTCCTGCTGTTACTGGAAAGGTGGCCGAGTACCTGCTGTTACCGGAAAGGTGACCCAGTACCTGCTGTTCCCGGAAAGGTGGCGCAGTTCCTGCTGTTCCCGGAAAGGTGGCCCAGTACCTGCTGTTACCGGAAAGGTGGCCCAGTACCTGCTGTTACCGGAAAGGTGACCCAGTACCTGCTGTTACCGGAAAGGTGGCCCAGTAGCTGCTGTTACAAGAAAGGTGGCACAGTTCCTGCTGTTACCGGTAAGGTGGCCCAGTACCTTCTGTTACCGGAAAGGTGGCGCAGTACCTGCTGTTACCAGAAATGTGGCCCAGTACCTGCTGTTACCGGAAAGGTGGCCCAGTACCAGCTGTAACCGGAAAGGTGGCCCACTACCTGCTGTTACCGGAAAGGTGGCGCAGTTCCTGCTGTTACCGGAAAGGTGGCCCAGTACCTGCTGTTAACGGAAAGGTTTCCCAGTACCTGCTGTTACCGGAAAAGTGGCCCAGTACATACTGTTACCGGAAAAGTGGCCCAGTACGTGCTGTTACCGGAAAGGTGGCCCAGTACCTGCCGTTACCGGAAAGGTGGCGCAGTTCCTGCTGTTACCGGAAAGGTGGCCCAGTACCTGCTGTTACTGGAAAGGTTGCCCAGTACCTGCTGTTACCGGAAAGGTGGCCCAGTACCTGCTGTTACCGGAAAGGTGGCCCAGTACCTGCTGTTTCCGGAAAGGTGGCCCAGTACTTGCTGTTACCGGAAAGGTGGCCCAGTGCCTGCCGTTACTGGAAAGGTGGCCCAGTAGCTGCTGTTACCGGAAAGGTGGCACAGTACCTGCTGTTACCGGAAAGGTGGCGCAGTTCCTGCTGTTCCCGGAAAGATGGCGCAGTACCTGCTGTTACCGGAAAGGTGGCCCAGTACCTGCTGTTACTGGAAAGGTGACCCAGTACCTGCTGTTACCGGAAAGGTGGCACAGTACCTGCTGTTACCGGAAAGGTTGCGCAGTACCAGCTGGTACTGGAAAGGTGACCCAGTACCTGCTGTTACCGGAAAAGTGGCCCAGTACCTGCTGTTAACGGAAAGGTTGCGCAGTACCAGCTGGTACTGGAAAGGTGACCCAGTACCTGCTGTTACCGGAAAGGTGGCCCAGTACCTGCTGTTACCGGAAAGGTTGCGCAGTACCAGCTGTTACCGGAAAGGTGGCCCAGTACGTGCTGTTACTGGAAAGGTGACCCAGTTCCTGCTGTTACCGGAAAGGTGGCACAGTACCTGCTGTTACCGGAAAGGTGGCCCAGTACCTGCTGTTACCGGAAAGGTTGCGCAGTACCAGCTGTTACCGGAAAGGTGGCCCAGTACCTGCTGTTACCGGAAAGGTGGCGCAGTTCCTGCTGTTACTGGAAAGGTGGCCGAGTACCTGCTGTTACCGGAAAGGTGACCCAGTATCTGCTGTTCCTGGAAAGGTGGCGCAGTTCCTGCTGTTCCCGGAAAGGTGGCCCAGTACCTGCTGTTACCGGAAAGGTGGCCCAGTACCTGCTGTTACCGGAAATGTGGCCCAGTACCTGCCGTAACCGGAAAGGTGGCGCAGTTCCTGCTGTTACCGGAAAGGTGGCCCAGTACCTGCTGTTACTGGAAAGGTTGCCCAGTACCTGGCCCAGTACCAGCTGTTACCGGAAAGGTGGCCCACAACCTTCTGTTACCGGAAAGGTGGCGCAGTTCCTGCTGTTACCGGAAAGGTGGCCCAGTACCTGCTGTTACCGGAAAGGTGGCATAGTACCTGCTGTTACTGGAAAGGTGGCCCAGTAGCTGCTGTTACCGGAAAGGTGGCACAGTACCTTCTGTTACCGGAAAGGTGGCCCAGTACCTGCTGTTACCGGAAAGGTGGCATAGTACCTGCTGTTACTGGAAAGGTGGCCCAGTAGCTGCTGTTACCGGAAAGGTGGCACAGTTCCTGCTGTTACCGGTAAGGTGGCCCAGTACCTTCTGTTACCGGAAAGGTGGCCCAGTACCTGCTGTTACCGGAAAGGTGGCATAGTACCTGCTGTTACCGGAAAGGTGGCACAGTACCTGCTGTTACCGGAAACGTGGCCCTGTACCTGCTGTTACCGGAAAAGTGGCCCAGTACATACTGTTACCGGAAAAGTGGCCCAGTACCAGCTGTTACCGGAAAGGTGGCCCAGTACCTGCTGTTACCGGAAAGGTGGCATAGTACCTGCTGTTACCGGAAAGGTGGCCCAGTACCTGCTGTTACCGGAAACGTGGCCCTGTAACTGCTGTTACTGGAATGGTTGCCCAGTACCTGCTGTTACCGGAAAGGTGGCCCAGTACCTGCTGTTACCGGAAAGGTGGCCCAGTACCTGCTGTTACCGGAAAAGTGGCCCAGTACCTGCTGTTACCGGAAAGGTGGCGCAGTACCTGCTGTTACCGGAAAGGTGGCCCAGAACGTGCTGTTACTGGAATGGTCGCCCAGTACCTGCTGTTACCGGAAAGGTGGCCCAGTACCAGCTGTTACCGGAAAGGTGGCCCAGAACGTGCTGTTACCGGAACGGTGGCCCAGTACCTGCTGTTCCCGGAAAGGTGGCCCAGTATGTGCTGTTCCCGGAAAGGTGGCCCAGTAACTGCTGTTACCGGAACGGTGGCCCAGTACCTGCTGTTCCCGGAAAGGTGGCCCAGTACGTGCTGTTCCCGGAAAGGTGGCCCAGTTCCTGCTGTTACCGGAAAGGTGGCCCAGTACCTGCTCTTCCCGGAATGGTGGCCCAGTACGTGCTGTTACCGGAACGGTGTCCCAGTACCTGCTGTTCCCGGAAAGGTGGCCCAGTACATGCTATTCCCGGAAAGGTGGCGCAGTTCCTGCTGTTACCGGAAAGGTGGCCCAGAACCTGCTGTTCCCGGAAAGGTGGCGCAGTATCTGCTGTTACCGGAAAGGTGGCCCAGTACCTGCCGTTACCGGAAAGGTGGCGCAGTTCCTGCTGTTACCGGAAAGGTGGCACAGTAGCTGCTGTTACCGGAAAGGTGGCACAGTTCCTGCTGTTACCGGAAAGGTGGCCCAGTACCTGCTGTTACCGGAAAGGTGGCCCAGTACCTGACGTTACCGGAAAGGTGGTGCAGTACCTGCTGTTACTGGAAAGGTTGCCCAGTAGCTGCTGTTACCGGAAAGGTGGCACAGTACCTGCTGTTACCGGAAAGGTGGCCCAGTACCTGCTGTTACCGGAAAGGTGGCCCAGTACCTGCTGTTACTGGAAAGGTTGCCCAGTACCTGCTATTACCGAAAAGGTGGCACAGTACCTGCTGTTACCGGAAAGGTGGCACAGAACCTTCTGTTACCGGAAAGGTGGCCCAGTGCCAGCTGTTACCGGAAAGGTGGCCCAGTACCTGCTGTTACCGGAAAGGTGGCACAGTACCTGCTGTTACCGGAAAGGTGGCCCAGTACCTGCTGTTACCGGAAAGGTGGCACAGTACCTGCTGTTACCGGAAAGGTGGCCCAGTGCCTGCTGTTACTGGAAAGGTGGCCCAGTACCTGCTGTTACCGGAAAGGTGGCCCAGTACGTGATGTTACCGGAAAAGTGGCCCAGTACCTGCTGTTACCGGAAAGGTGGCCCAGTAGCTGCTGTTACCGGAAAGGTGGCGCAGTTCCTGCTGTTCCAGGAAAGATGGCGCAGTACCTGCTGTAACCGGAAAGGTGGCCCAGTACCTGCTGTTACCGGAAAGGTGGCCCAGTACCGGCTGTTACCGGAAAGGTGGCCCAGTACCTGCTGTTACCGGAAAGGTGGCGCAGTTCCTGCTGTTAACGGAAAGGTGGCCCAGTACCTTCTGTTACCGGAAAGGTGTCCCAGTACCTGCTGTTACCGGAAAAGTGGCCCAGTACCTGCTGTTACCGGAAAGGTGGCCCAGTATCAGCTGTTACCGGAAAGGTCGCCCAGTACGTGCTGTTACCGGAAAGGTGGCACACTACCTGCTGTTACCGGAAAGGTGGCCCAGCACCTGCTGTTACCGGAATGGTGGCACATTTCCTGCTGTTACCGGAAAGGTGGAGCAGTTCCTGTTGTTACCGGAAAGGTGGAGCAGTTCCTGTTGTTACCGGAAAGGTGGCCCAGTACCTGCAGTTACCGGAAAGGTGGCCCAGTACCTGCTGTTACCGGAAAAGTTGCCCAGTACCTGCTGTTACCGGAAAGGTGGCGCAGTACCTGCTGTTACCGGAAAGGTGGCCCAGTACGTGATGTTACCGGAAAGGTGGCATAGTACCTGCTGTTACTGGAAAGGTGGCCCAGTAGCTGCTGTTACCGGAAAGGTGGCACAGTACCTTCTGTTACCGGAAAGGTGGCCCAGTACCTGCTGTTACCGGAAAGGTGGCATAGTACCTGCTGTTACTGGAAAGGTGGCCCAGTAGCTGCTGTTACCGGAAAGGTGGCACAGTTCCTGCTGTTACCGGTAAGGTGGCCCAGTACCTTCTGTTACCGGAAAGGTGGCCCAGTACCTGCTGTTACCGGAAAGGTGGCATAGTACCTGCTGTTACCGGAAAGGTGGCACAGTACCTGCTGTTACCGGAAACGTGGCCCTGTACCTGCTGTTACCGGAAAAGTGGCCCAGTACATACTGTTACCGGAAAAGTGGCCCAGTACCAGCTGTTACCGGAAAGGTGGCCCAGTACCTGCTGTTACCGGAAAGGTGGCATAGTACCTGCTGTTACCGGAAAGGTGGCCCAGTACCTGCTGTTACCGGAAACGTGGCCCTGTAACTGCTGTTACTGGAATGGTTGCCCAGTACCTGCTGTTACCGGAAAGGTGGCCCAGTACCTGCTGTTACCGGAAAGGTGGCCCAGTACCTGCTGTTACCGGAAAAGTGGCCCAGTACCTGCTGTTACCGGAAAGGTGGCGCAGTACCTGCTGTTACCGGAAAGGTGGCCCAGAACGTGCTGTTACTGGAATGGTCGCCCAGTACCTGCTGTTACCGGAAAGGTGGCCCAGTACCAGCTGTTACCGGAAAGGTGGCCCAGAACGTGCTGTTACCGGAACGGTGGCCCAGTACCTGCTGTTCCCGGAAAGGTGGCCCAGTATGTGCTGTTCCCGGAAAGGTGGCCCAGTAACTGCTGTTACCGGAACGGTGGCCCAGTACCTGCTGTTCCCGGAAAGGTGGCCCAGTACGTGCTGTTCCCGGAAAGGTGGCCCAGTTCCTGCTGTTACCGGAAAGGTGGCCCAGTACCTGCTCTTCCCGGAATGGTGGCCCAGTACGTGCTGTTACCGGAACGGTGTCCCAGTACCTGCTGTTCCCGGAAAGGTGGCCCAGTACATGCTATTCCCGGAAAGGTGGCGCAGTTCCTGCTGTTACCGGAAAGGTGGCCCAGAACCTGCTGTTCCCGGAAAGGTGGCGCAGTATCTGCTGTTACCGGAAAGGTGGCCCAGTACCTGCCGTTACCGGAAAGGTGGCGCAGTTCCTGCTGTTACCGGAAAGGTGGCACAGTAGCTGCTGTTACCGGAAAGGTGGCACAGTTCCTGCTGTTACCGGAAAGGTGGCCCAGTACCTGCTGTTACCGGAAAGGTGGCCCAGTACCTGACGTTACCGGAAAGGTGGTGCAGTACCTGCTGTTACTGGAAAGGTTGCCCAGTAGCTGCTGTTACCGGAAAGGTGGCACAGTACCTGCTGTTACCGGAAAGGTGGCCCAGTACCTGCTGTTACCGGAAAGGTGGCCCAGTACCTGCTGTTACTGGAAAGGTTGCCCAGTACCTGCTATTACCGAAAAGGTGGCACAGTACCTGCTGTTACCGGAAAGGTGGCACAGAACCTTCTGTTACCGGAAAGGTGGCCCAGTGCCAGCTGTTACCGGAAAGGTGGCCCAGTACCTGCTGTTACCGGAAAGGTGGCACAGTACCTGCTGTTACCGGAAAGGTGGCCCAGTACCTGCTGTTACCGGAAAGGTGGCACAGTACCTGCTGTTACCGGAAAGGTGGCCCAGTGCCTGCTGTTACTGGAAAGGTGGCCCAGTACCTGCTGTTACCGGAAAGGTGGCCCAGTACGTGATGTTACCGGAAAAGTGGCCCAGTACCTGCTGTTACCGGAAA
The DNA here is from genome assembly GCF_048418815.1 of Hemitrygon akajei. Taxonomy (NCBI): domain Eukaryota; kingdom Metazoa; phylum Chordata; class Chondrichthyes; order Myliobatiformes; family Dasyatidae; genus Hemitrygon; species Hemitrygon akajei. Next base: position 112,424,702 of record NC_133127.1, read on the forward strand.
GGTGGCCCAGTAGCTGCTGTTACCGGAAAGGTGGCGCAGTTCCTGCTGTTCCCGGAAAGATGGCGCAGTACCTGCTGTAACCGGAAAGGTGGCCCAGTACCTGCTGTTACCGGAAAGGTGGCCCAGTACCGGCTGTTACCGGAAAGGTGGCCCAGTACCTGCTGTTACCGGAAAGGTGGCGCAGTTCCTGCTGTTAACGGAAAGGTGGCCCAGTACCTTTTGTTACCGGAAAGGTGTCCCAGTACCTGCTGTTACCGGAAAAGTGGCCCAGTACCTGCTGTTACCGGAAAGGTGGCCCAGTATCAGCTGTTACCGGAAAGGTCGCCCAGTACGTGCTGTTACCGGAAAGGTGGCACACTACCTGCTGTTACCGGAAAGGTGGCCCAGCACCTGCTGTTACCGGAATGGTGGCACATTTCCTGCTGTTACCGGAAAGGTGGAGCAGTTCCTGTTGTTACCGGAAAGGTGGAGCAGTTCCTGTTGTTACCGGAAAGGTGGCCCAGTACCTGCAGTTACCGGAAAGGTGGCCCAGTACCTGCTGTTACCGGAAAAGTTGCCCAGTACCTGCTGTTACCGGAAAGGTGGCGCAGTACCTGCTGTTACCGGAAAGGTGGCCCAGTACGTGATGTTACCGGAAACTTGGCCCAGTACGTGCTGTTACCGGAAAAGTGGCCCAGTACCTGCTGTGACTGGAAAAGTGGCCCAGTACCTGCTGTTACCGGAAAAGTGGCCCAGTACCTGCTGTTACCGGAAAGGTGGCCCAGTACCTGCTGTTACCGGAAAGGTTGCGCAGTACCAGCTGTTACTGGAAAGGTGACCCAGTACCTGCTGTTACCGGAAAGGTGGCCCAGTACCTGCTGTTACCGGAAAGGTTGCGCAGTACCAGCTGTTACCGGAAAGGTGGCCCAGTACCTGCTGTTACTGGAAAGGTGACCCAGTACCTGCTGTTACCGGAAAGGTGGCACAGTACCTGCTGTTACCGGAAAGGTGGCCCAGTACCTGCTGTTACCGGAAAGGTTGCGCAGTACCAGCTGTTACCGGAAAGGTGGCCCAGTACCTGCTGTTACCGGAAAGGTGGCGCAGTTCCTGCTGTTACTGGAAAGGTGGCCGAGTACCTGCTGTTACCGGAAAGGTTGCGCAGTACCTGCTGTTACTGGAAAGGTGACCCAGTACCAGCTGTTACCGGAAAGGTGGCCCAGTACCTGCTGTTACTGGAAAGGTGACCCAGTACCTGCTGTTACCGGAAAGGTGGCACAGTACCTGCTGTTACCGGAAAGGTGGCCCAGTACCTGCTGTTACCGGAAAGGTTGCGCAGTACCAGCTGTTACCGGAAAGGTGGCCCAGTACCTGCTGTTACCGGAAAGGTGGCGCAGTTCCTGCTGTTACTGGAAAGGTGGCCGAGTACCTGCTGTTACCGGAAAGGTGACCCAGTATCTGCTGTTCCCGGAAAGGTGGCGCAGTTCCTGCTGTTCCCGGAAAGGTGGCCCAGTACCTGCTGTTACCGGAAAGGTGGCCCAGTACCTGCTGTTACCGGAAAGGTGACCCAGTACCTGCCGTTACCGGAACGGTGGCGCAGTTCCTGCTGATACCGGAAAGGTGGCCCAGTACCTTCTGTTACCGGAAAGGTGGCCCAGTACCTGCTGTTACCGGAAAGGTGGCATAGTACCTGCTGTTACCGGAAAGGTGGCATAGTACCTGCTGTTACTGGAAAGGTGGCCCAGTAGCTGCTGTTACCGGAAAGGTGGCCCAGTACCTGCTGTTACCGGAAAGGTGGCATAGTACCTGCTGTTACCGGAAAGGTGGCCCAGTACCTGCTGTTACCGGAAACGTGGCCCTGTAGCTGCTGTTACCGGAAAGGTGGCCCAGTACCTGCTGTTACCGGAAAGGTGGCATAGTACCTGCTGTTACTGGAAAGGTGGCCCAGTAGCTGCTGTTACCGGAAAGGTGGCCCAGTACCTTCTGTTACCGGAAAGGTGGCCCAGTACCTGCTGTTACCGGAAAGGTGGCATAGTACCTGCTGTTACTGGAAAGGTGGCCCAGTAGCTGCTGTTACCGGAAAAGTGGCCCAGTACATACAGTTACCGGAAAAGTGGCCCAGTACCAGCTGTTACCGGAAAGGTGGCCCAGTACCTGCTGTTACCGGAAAGGTGGCATAGTACCTGCTGTTACCGGAAAGGTGGCCCAGTACCTGCTGTTACCGGAAACGTGGCCCTGTAACTGCTGTTACTGGAATGGTTGCCCAGTACCTGCTGTTACCGGAAAGGTGGCCCAGTACCTGCTGTTACCGGAAAGGTGGCCCAGTACCTGCTGTTACCGGAAAAGTGGCCCAGTACCTGCTGTTACCGGAAAGGTGGCGCAGTACCTGCTGTTACCGGAAAGGTGGCCCAGAACGTGCTGTTACTGGAATGGTCGCCCAGTACCTGCTGTTACCGGAAAGGTGGCCCAGTACCAGCTGTTACCGGAAAGGTGGCCCAGAACGTGCTGTTACCGGAACGGTGGCCCAGTACCTGCTGTTCCCGGAAAGGTGGCCCAGTATGTGCTGTTCCCGGAAAGGTGGCCCAGTAACTGCTGTTACCGGAACGGTGGCCCAGTACCTGCTGTTCCCGGAAAGGTGGCCCAGTACGTGCTGTTCCCGGAAAGGTGGCCCAGTTCCTGCTGTTACCGGAAAGGTGGCCCAGTACCTGCTCTTCCCGGAATGGTGGCCCAGTACGTGCTGTTACCGGAACGGTGTCCCAGTACCTGCTGTTCCCGGAAAGGTGGCCCAGTACATGCTATTCCCGGAAAGGTGGCGCAGTTCCTGCTGTTACCGGAAAGGTGGCCCAGTACCTGCTGTTACCGGAAAGGTGGCGCAGTATCTGCTGTTACCGGAAAGGTGGCCCAGTACCTGCTGTTCCCGGAAAGGTGGCGCAGTATCTGCTGTTACCGGAAAGGTGGCCCAGTACCTGCCGTTACCGGAAAGGTGGCGCAGTTCCTGCTGTTACCGGAAAGGTGGCACAGTAGCTGCTGTTACCGGAAAGGTGGCACAGTTCCTGCTGTTACCGGAAAGGTGGCCCAGTACCTGCTGTTACCGGAAAGGTGGCCCAGTACCTGCCGTTACCGGAAAGGTGGCGCAGTACCTGCTGTTACTGGAAAGGTTGCCCAGTAGCTGCTGTTACCGGAAAGGTGGCGCAGTACCTGCTGTTACCGGAAAGGTGGCCCAGTACCTGCTGTTACCGGAAAGGTGGCCCAGTACCTGCTGTTACTGGAAAGGTTGCCCAGTACCTGCTATTACCGAAAAGGTGGCACAGTACCTGCTGTTACCGGAAAGGTGGCACAGAACCTTCTGTTACCGGAAAGGTGGCCCAGTGCCAGCTGTTACCGGAAAGGTGGCCCAGTACCTGCTGTTACCGGAAAGGTGGCACAGTACCTGCTGTTACCGGAAAGGTGGCCCAGTACCTGCTGTTACCGGAAAGGTGGCACAGTACCTGCTGTTACCGGAAAGGTGGCCCAGTGCCTGCTGTTACTGGAAAGGTGGCCCAGTACCTGCTGTTACCGGAAAGGTGGCCCAGTACGTGATGTTACCGGAAAAGTGGCCCAGTACCTGCTGTTACCGGAAAGGTGGCCCAGTAGCTGCTGTTACCAGAAAGGTGGCGCAGTTCCTACTGTTCCCGGAAAGATGGCGCAGTACCTGCTGTAACCGGAAAGGTGGCCCAGTACCTGCTGTTACCGGAAAGGTGGCCCAGTACCGGCTGTTACCGGAAAGGTGGCCCAGTACCTGCTGTTACCGGAAAGGTGGCGCAGTTCCTGCTGTTAACGGAAAGGTGGCCCAGTACCTTCTGTTACCGGAAAGGTGTCCCAGTACCTGCTGTTACCGGAAAAGTGGCCCAGTACCTGCTGTTACCGGAAAGGTGGCCCAGTATCAGCTGTTACCGGAAAGGTCGCCCAGTACGTGCTGTTACCGGAAAGGTGGCACACTACCTGCTGTTACCGGAAAGGTGGCCCAGCACCTGCTGTTACCGGAATGGTGGCACATTTCCTGCTGTTACCGGAAAGGTGGAGCAGTTCCTGTTGTTACCGGAAAGGTGGAGCAGTTCCTGTTGTTACCGGAAAGGTGGCCCAGTACCTGCAGTTACCGGAAAGGTGGCCCAGTACCTGCTGTTACCGGAAAAGTTGCCCAGTACCTGCTGTTACCGGAAAGGTGGCGCAGTACCTGCTGTTACCGGAAAGGTGGCCCAGTACGTGATGTTACCGGAAACTTGGCCCAGTACGTGCTGTTACCCGGAAAAGTGGCCCAGTACGTGCTGTTACCGGAAACTTGGCCCAGTACGTGCTGTTACCGGAAAAGTAGCCCAGTACGTGATGTTACCGGAAAGGTGGCCCAGTACGTGCTGTTACCGGAAAGGTGGCCCGGTACCTGCAGTTACTGGAAAGGTGGCCCAGTAGCTGCTGTTACCGGAAAGGTGGCACAGTACCTGCTGTTACCGGAAAGGTTGCCCAGTACCTGCTGTTACCGGAAAGGTGGCACAGTACCTGCTGTTACCGGAAAGGTGGCACAGAACCTTCTGTTACCGGAAAGGTGGCCCAGTACCTGCTGTTACCGGAAAGGTGGCACAGTACTTGCTGTTACCGGAAAGGTGGCCCAATGCCTGCCGTTACTGGAAAGGTGGCCCAGTACCTGCTGTTACCGGAAAGGTGGCACAGTACCTGCTGTTACCGGAAAGGTGGCCCAGTACCTGCTGTGACTGGAAAAGTGGCCCAGTACCTGTTGTTCCCGGAAAGGTGGCCCGGTGCCTGCCGTTACTGGAAAGGTGGCCCAGTACCTGCTGTTACCGGAAAGGTGGCCCAGTACCTGCTGTGACTGGAAAAGTGGCCCAGTAGCTGCTGTTACCGGAAAGGTGGCGCAGTTCCTGCTGTTCCCGGAAAGATGGCGCAGTACCTGCTGCTACCGGAAAGGTGGCCCAGTACCTGCTGTTACCGGAAATGTGGTCCAGTACCTGCTGTTACCGGAAAGGTGGCACAGTACCTGCTGTTACTGGAAAGGTGGCCCAGTACCTGCTGTTCCCGGAAAGATGGCGCAGTACCTGCTGTAACCGGAAAGGTGGCCCAGTACCTGCTGTTACCGGAAAGGTGGCCCATTACAGGCTGTTACCGGAAAGGTGGCCAAGTACCTGCTGTTACCGGAAAGGTGGCGCAGTTCCTGCTGTTAACGGAAAGGTGGCCCAGTACCTGCTGTTACCGGAAAGGTGTCCCAGTACCTGCTGTTACCGGAAAAGTGCCGCAGTACCTGCTGTTACCGGAAAGGTGGCCCAGTACGTGCTGTTACCGGAAAGGTGGCGCAGTACCTGCTGTTACTGGAAAGGTGGCCCAGTACCTGCTGTTACTGGAAAGGTGACCCAGTTCCTGCTGTTACCGGAAAGGTGGCACAGTACCTGCTGTTACCGGAAAGGTGGCCCAGTACCTGCTGTTACCGGAAAGGTTGCGCAGTACCAGCTGTTACCGGAAAGGTGGCCCAGTACCTGCTGTTACCGGAAAGGTGGCGCAGTTCCTGCTGTTACTGGAAAGGTGGCCGATTACCTGCTGTTACCGGAAAGGTGACCCAGTATCTGCTGTTCCCGGAAAGGTGGCGCAGTTCCTGCTGTTCCCGGAAAGGTGGCCCAGTACCTGCTGTTACCGGAAAGGTGGCCCAGTACCTGCTGTTACCGGAAATGTGGCCCAGTACCTGCCGTTACCGGAAAGGTGGCGCAGTTCCTGCTGTTACCGGAAAGGTGGCCCAGTACCTGCTGTTACTGGAAAGGTTGCCCAGTACCTGCTGTTACCGGAAAGGTGGCCCAGTACCTGCTGTTACTGGAAAGGTTGCCCAGTACCTGCTGTTACCGGAAAGGTGGCACAGTACCTGCTGTTACCGTAAAGGTGGCACAGAGCCTTCTGTTACCGGAAAGGTGGCCCAGTACTTGCTGTTACCGGAAAGGTGGCCCAGTTCCTGCTGTTACCGGAAAGGTGGAATAGTACCTGCTGTTACCGGAAAGGTGGCCCAGTACCTGCTGTTACCGGAAGGGTTGCGCAGTACCAGCTGTTACCGGAAAGGTGGCCCAGTACCTGCTGTTACCTGAAAGGTGGCACAGTATCTGCTGTTACCGGAAAGGTGGCACAGTACCTCCTGTTACCGTAAAGGTGGCCCACTACCTGCTGTTACTGGAAAGGTGACCCAGTACCTGCTGTTACCGGAAAGGTGGCCCAGTACCTGCTGTTACCGGAAAGGTGGCACAGTACCTGCTGTTACCGGAAAGGTGGCCCAGTACCTGCTGTTACTGGAAAGGTGGCCCAGTAGCTGCTGTTACAAGAAAGGTGGCACAGTTCCTGCTGTTACCGGTAAGGTGGCCCAGTACCTTCTGTTACCGGAAAGGTGGCCCAGTACCTGCTGTTACCGGAATGGTGGCACAGTACCTGCTGTTACCGGAATGGTGGCACAGTACCTGCTGTTACCGGAAAGGTTGCGCGGTACCTGCTGTTACCGGAAAGTTGGCCCAGTACCTGCTGTTACCGGAAAGGTGACCCAGTACCTGCTGTTACCGGAATGGTGGCACAGTACCTGCTGTTACCGGAATGGTTGCGCAGTACCTGCTGTTACCGGAAAGGTGGCCCACTACCTGCTGTTACCGGAAAGGTGGCGCAGTACCTGCTGTTACCAGAAATGTGGCCCAGTACCTGCTGTTACCGGAAAGGTGGCCCAGTACCAGCTGTAACCGGAAAGGTGGCCCACTACCTGCTGTTACCGGAAAGGTGGCGCAGTTCCTGCTGTTACCGGAAAGCTGGCCCAGTACCTGCTGTTACCGGAAAGGTGTCCCAGTACCTGCTGTTACCGGAAAAGTGGCCCAGTACATACTGTTACCGGAAAAGTGGCCCAGTACGTGCTGTTACCGGAAAGGTGGCCCAGTACCTGCCGTTACCGGAAACGTGGCGCAGTTCCTGCTGTTACCGGAAAGGTGGCCCAGTACCTGCTGTTACTGGAAAGGTTGCCCAGTACCTGCTGTTACCGGAAAGGTGGCCCAGTACCTGCTGTTAACGGAAAGGTGGCCCAGTACCTGCTGTTTCCGGAAAGGTGGCACAGAGCCTTCTGTTACCGGAAAGGTGGCCCAGTACTTGCTGTTACCGGAAACGTGGCCCAGTGCCTGCCGTTACTGGAAAGGTGGCCCAGTAGCTGCTGTTACCGGAAAGGTGGCACAGTACCTGCTGTTACCGGAAAGGTGGCGCAGTTCCTGCTGTTCCCGGAAAGATCGCGCAGTACCTGCTGTTACCGGAAATGTTGCGCAGTACCTGCTGTTACTGGAAAGGTGACCCAGTACCTGCTGTTACCGGAAAGGTGGCCCAGTACCTGCTGTTACCGGAAAGGTTGCGCAGTACCAGCTGTTACCGGAAAGGTGGCCCAGTACCTGCTGTTACCGGAAAGGTTGCGCAGTACCAGCTGTTACCGGAAAGGTGGCCCAGTACCTGCTGTTACTGGAAAGGTGACCCAGTACCTGCTGTTACTGGAAAGGTGACCCAGTACCTGCTGTTACCGGAAAGGTAGCACAGTACCTGCTGTTACCGGAAAGGTGGCCCAGTACCTGCTGTTACCGGAAAGGTTGCGCAGTACCAGCTGTTACCGGAAAGGTGGCCCAGTACCTGCTGTTACCGGAAAGGTGGCCCAGTACCTGCTGTTACCGGAAAGGTGGCGCAGTTCCTGCTGTTACTGGAAAGGTGGCCCAGTACCTGCTGTTACTGGAAAGGTGACCCAGTACCTGCTGTTACCGGAAAGGTAGCACAGTACCTGCTGTTACCGGAAAGGTGGCCCAGTACCTGCTGTTACCGGAAAGGTTGCGCAGTACCAGCTGTTACCGGAAAGGTGGCCCAGTACCTGCTGTTACCGGAAAGGTGGCGCAGTTCCTGCTGTTACTGGAAAGGTGGCCGAGTACCTGCTGTTACCGGAAAGGTGACCCAGTATCTGCTGTTCCCGGAAAGGTGGCGCAGTTCCTGCTGTTCCCGGAAAGGTGGCCCAGTACCTGCTGTTACCGGAAAGGTGGCCCAGTACCTGCTGTTACCGGAAAGGTGGCCCAGTAGCTGCTGTTACAAGAAAGGTGGCACAGTTCCTGCTGTTACCGGTAAGGTGGCCCAGTACCTTCTGTTACCGGAAAGGTGGCGCAGTACCTGCTGTTACCAGAAATGTGGCCCAGTACCTGCTGTTACCGGAAAGGTGGCCCAGTACCAGCTGTAACCGGAAAGGTGGCCCACTACCTGCTGTTACCGGAAAGGTGGCGCAGTTCCTGCTGTTACCGGAAAGGTGGCCCAGTACCTGCTGTTACCGGAAAGGTTTCCCAGTACCTGCTGTTACCGGAAAAGTGGCCCAGTACATACTGTTACCGGAAAAGTGGCCCAGTACGTGCTGTTACCGGAAAGGTGGCCCAGTACCTGCCGTTACCGGAAAGGTGGCGCAGTTCCTGCTGTTACCGGAAAGGTGGCCCAGTACCTGCTGTTACTGGAAAGGTTGCCCAGTACCTGCTGTTACCGGAAAGGTGGCCCAGTACCTGCTGTTACCGGAAAGGTGGCCCAGTACCTGCTGTTTCCGGAAAGGTGGCACAGAGCCTTCTGTTACCGGAAAGGTGGCCCAGTACTTGCTGTTACCGGAAAGGTGGCCCAGTGCCTGCCGTTACTGGAAAGGTGGCCCAGTAGCTGCTGTTACCGGAAAGGTGGCACAGTACCTGCTGTTACCGGAAAGGTGGCGCAGTTCCTGCTGTTCCCGGAAAGATGGCGCAGTACCTGCTGTTACCGGAAAGGTGGCCCAGTACCTGCTGTTACTGGAAAGGTGACCCAGTACCTGCTGTTACCGGAAAGGTGGCACAGTACCTGCTGTTACCGGAAAGGTTGCGCAGTACCAGCTGTTACCGGAAAGGTGGCCCAGTACCTGCTGTTACCGGAAAAGTGGCACAGTTCCTGCTGTTACCGGAAAGGTGGCCCAGTACCTGCTGTTAACGGAAAGGTTGCGCAGTACCAGCTGGTACTGGAAAGGTGACCCAGTACCTGCTGTTACCGGAAAGGTGGCCCAGTACCTGCTGTTACCGGAAAGGTTGCGCAGTACCAGCTGTTACCGGAAAGGTGGCCCAGTACGTGCTGTTACTGGAAAGGTGACCCAGTTCCTGCTGTTACCGGAAAGGTGGCACAGTACCTGCTGTTACCGGAAAGGTGGCACAGTACCTGCTGTTACCGGAAAGGTGGCACAGTACCAGCTGTTACCGGAAAGGTGGCCCAGTACCTGCTGTTACCGGAAAGTTTGCGCAGTACCAGCTGTTACCGGAAAGGTGGCCCAGTACCTGCTGTTACCGGAAAGGTGGCGCAGTTCCTGCTGTTACTGGAAAGGTGGCCGAGTACCTGCTGTTACCGGAAAGGTGACCCAGTATCTGCTGTTCCCGGAAAGGTGGCGCAGTTCCTGCTGTTCCCGGAAAGGTGGCCCAGTACCTGCTGTTACCGGAAAGGTGGCCCAGTACCTGCTGTTAGCGGAAATGTGGCCCAGTACCTGCCGTTACCGGAAAGGTGGCGCAGTTCCTGCTGTTACCGGAAAGGTGGCCCAGTACCTGCTGTTACTGGAAAGGTTGCCCAGTACCTGGCCCAGTACCAGCTGTTACCGGAAAGGTGGCCCACAACCTGCTGTTACCGGAAAGGTGGCGCAGTTCCTGCTGTTACCGGAAAGGTGGCCCAGTACCTGCTGTTACCGGAAAGGTGTCCCAGTACCTGCTGTTACCGGAAAAGTGGCCCAGTACATACTGTTACCGGAAAAGTGGCCCAGTACCAGCTGTTACCGGAAAGGTATGAGCTGTTACCGGAAAGGTGGCCCAGTACCTGCCGTTACCGGAAAGGTGGCACAGTTCCTGCTGTTACCGGAAAAGTGGCCCAGTACCAGCTGTTACCGGAAAGGTGGCCCAGTACCAGCTGTTACCGGAAAGGTGGCACAGTTCCTGCTGTTACCGGAAAAGTGGCCCAGTACGTGCTGTTACCGGAAAGGTGGCCCAGTACCTGCCGTTACCGGAAAGGTGGCGCAGTTCCTGCTGTTACCGGAAGGGTGGCCCAGTCGCTGCCGTTACTGGAAAGGTGGCCCAGTAGCTGCTGTTACCGGAAAGGTGGCACAGTACCTGCTGTTACCGGAAAGGTGGCGCAGTTCCTGCTGTTCCCGGAAAGATGGCGCAGTACCTGCTGTTACCGGAAAGGTGGCCCAGTACCTGCTGTTTCTGGAAAGGTGACCCAGTACCTGCTGTTACCGGAAAGGTGGCCCAGTACCTGCTGTTACCGGAAATGTGGCCCAGTACCTGCTGTGACTGGAAAAGTGGCCCAGTACCTGCTGTTACCGGAAAAGTGGCCCAGTACCTGCTGTTACCGGAAAGGTGGCCCAGTACCTGCTGTTACCGGAAAGGTTGCGCAGTACCAGCTGTTACTGGAAAGGTGACCCAGTACCTGCTGTTACCGGAAAGGTGGCCCAGTACCTGCTGTTACCGGAAAGGTTGCGCAGTACCAGCTGTTACCGGAAAGGTGGCCCAGTACCTGCTGTTACTGGAAAGGTGACCCAGTACCTGCTGTTACCGGAAAGGTGGCACAGTACCTGCTGTTACCGGAAAGGTGGCCCAGTACCTGCTGTTACCGGAAAGGTTGCGCAGTACCAGCTGTTACCGGAAAGGTGGCCCAGTACCTGCTGTTACCGGAAAGGTGGCGCAGTTCCTGCTGTTACTGGAAAGGTGGCCGAGTACCTGCTGTTACCGGAAAGGTGACCCAGTATCTGCTGTTCCCGGAAAGGTGGCGCAGTTCCTGCTGTTCCCGGAAAGGTGGCCCAGTACCTGCTGTTACCGGAAAGGTGGCCCAGTACCTGCTGTTACCGGAAAGGTGACCCAGTACCTGCCGTTACCGGAACGGTGGCGCAGTTCCTGCTGATACCGGAAAGGTGGCCCAGTACCTTCTGTTACCGGAAAGGTGGCCCAGTACCTGCTGTTACCGGAAAGGTGGCATAGTACCTGCTGTTACCGGAAAGGTGGCATAGTACCTGCTGTTACTGGAAAGGTGGCCCAGTAGCTGCTGTTACCGGAAAGGTGGCCCAGTACCTGCTGTTACCGGAAAGGTGGCATAGTACCTGCTGTTACCGGAAAGGTGGCCCAGTACCTGCTGTTACCGGAAACGTGGCCCTGTAGCTGCTGTTACCGGAAAGGTGGCCCAGTACCTGCTGTTACCGGAAAGGTGGCATAGTACCTGCTGTTACTGGAAAGGTGGCCCAGTAGCTGCTGTTACCGGAAAGGTGGCCCAGTACCTTCTGTTACCGGAAAGGTGGCCCAGTACCTGCTGTTACCGGAAAGGTGGCATAGTACCTGCTGTTACTGGAAAGGTGGCCCAGTAGCTGCTGTTACCGGAAAGGTGGCACAGTTCCTGCTGTTACCGGTAAGGTGGCCCAGTACCTTCTGTTACCGGAAAGGTGGCCCAGTACCTGCTGTTACCGGAAAGGTGGCATAGTACCTGCTGTTACTGGAAAGGTGGCACAGTACCTGCTGTTACCGGAAACGTGGCCCTGTACCTGCTGTTACCGGAAAAGTGGCCCAGTACATACTGTTACCGGAAAAGTGGCCCAGTACCAGCTGTTACCGGAAAGGTGGCCCAGTACCTGCTGTTACCGGAAAGGTGGCATAGTACCTGCTGTTACCGGAAAGGTGGCCCAGTACCTGCTGTTACCGGAAACGTGGCCCTGTAACTGCTGTTACTGGAATGGTTGCCCAGTACCTGCTGTTACCGGAAAGGTGGCCCAGTACCTGCTGTTACCGGAAAGGTGGCCCAGTACCTGCTGTTACCGGAAAAGTGGCCCAGTACCTGCTGTTACCGGAAAGGTGGCGCAGTACCTGCTGTTACCGGAAAGGTGGCCCAGAACGTGCTGTTACTGGAATGGTCGCCCACTACCTGCTGTTACCGGAAAGGTGGCCCAGTACCAGCTGTTACCGGAAAGGTGGCCCAGAACGTGCTGTTACCGGAATGGTGGCCCAGTACCTGCTGTTCCCGGAAAGGTGGCCCAGTATGTGCTGTTCCCGGAAAGGTGGCCCAGTAACTGCTGTTACCGGAACGGTGGCCCAGTACCTGCTGTTCCCGGAAAGGTGGCCCAGTACGTGCTGTTCCCGGAAAGGTGGCCCAGTTCCTGCTGTTACCGGAAAGGTGGCCCAGTACCTGCTCTTCCCGGAATGGTGGCCCAGTACGTGCTGTTACCGGAACGGTGTCCCAGTACCTGCTGTTCCCGGAAAGGTGGCCCAGTACATGCTATTCCCGGAAAGGTGGCGCAGTTCCTGCTGTTACCGGAAAGGTGGCCCAGTACCTGCTGTTACCGGAAAGGTGGCGCAGTATCTGCTGTTACCGGAAAGGTGGCCCAGTACCTGCTGTTCCCGGAAAGGTGGCGCAGTATCTGCTGTTACCGGAAAGGTGGCCCAGTACCTGCCGTTACCGGAAAGGTGGCGCAGTTCCTGCTGTTACCGGAAAGGTGGCACAGTAGCTGCTGTTACCGGAAAGGTGGCACAGTTCCTGCTGTTACCGGAAAGGTGGCCCAGTACCTGCTGTTACCGGAAAGGTGGCCCAGTACCTGCCGTTACCGGAAAGGTGGCGCAGTACCTGATGTTACTGGAAAGGTTGCCCAGTAGCTGCTGTTACCGGAAAGGTGGCACAGTACCTGCTGTTACCGGAAAGGTGGCCCAGTACCTGCTGTTACCGGAAAGGTGGCCCAGTACCTGCTGTTACTGGAAAGGTTGCCCAGTACCTGCTATTACCGAAAAGGTGGCACAGTACCTGCTGTTACCGGAAAGGTGGCACAGAACCTTCTGTTACCGGAAAGGTGGCCCAGTGCCAGCTGTTACCGGAAAGGTGGCCCAGTACCTGCTGTTACCGGAAAGGTGGCACAGTACCTGCTGTTACCGGAAAGGTGGCCCAGTACCTGCTGTTACCGGAAAGGTGGCACAGTACCTGCTGTTACCGGAAAGGTGGCCCAGTGCCTGCTGTTACTGGAAAGGTGGCCCAGTACCTGCTGTTACCGGAAAGGTGGCCCAGTACGTGATGTTACCGGAAAAGTGGCCCAGTACCTGCTGTTACCGGAAAGGTGGCCCAGTAGCTGCTGTTTCCGGAAAGGTGGCGCAGTTCCTGCTGTTCCCGGAAAGATGGCGCAGTACCTGCTGTAACCGGAAAGGTGGCCCAGTACCTGCTGTTACCGGTAAGGTGGCCCAGTACCGGCTGTTACCGGAAAGGTGGCCCAGTACCTGCTGTTACCGGAAAGGTGGCGCAGTTCCTGCTGTTAACGGAAAGGTGGCCCAGTACCTTCTGTTACCGGAAAGGTGTCCCAGTACCTGCTGTTACCGGAAAAGTGGCCCAGTACCTGCTGTTACCGGAAAGGTGGCCCAGTATCAGCTGTTACCGGAAAGGTCGCCCAGTACGTGCTGTTACCGGAAAGGTGGCACACTACCTGCTGTTACCGGAAAGGTGGCCCAGCACCTGCTGTTACCGGAATGGTGGCACATTTCCTGCTGTTACCGGAAAGGTGGAGCAGTTCCTGTTGTTACCGGAAAGGTGGAGCAGTTCCTGTTGTTACCGGAAAGGTGGCCCAGTACCTGCAGTTACCGGAAAGGTGGCCCAGTACCTGCTGTTACCGGAAAAGTTGCCCAGTACCTGCTGTTACCGGAAAGGTGGCGCAGTACCTGCTGTTACCGGAAAGGTGGCCCAGTACGTGATGTTACCGGAAACTTGGCCCAGTACGTGCTGTTACCGGAAAAGTGGCCCAGTACGTGCTGTTACCGGAAACTTGGCCCAGTACGTGCTGTTACCGGAAAAGTGGCCCAGTACGTGATGTTACCGGAAAGGTGGCCCAGTACGTGCTGTTACCGGAAAGGTGGCCCGGTACCTGCAGTTACTGGAAAGGTGGCCCAGTAGCTGCTGTTACCGGAAAGGTGGCACAGTACCTGCTGTTACCGGAAAGGTTGCCCAGTACCTGCTGTTACCGGAAAGGTGGCACAGTACCTGCTGTTACCGGAAAGGTGGCACAGAACCTTCTGTTACCGGAAAGGTGGCCCAGTACCTGCCGTTACCGGAAAGGTGGCGCAGTTCCTGCTGTTACCGGAAAGGTGGCCCAGTACCTGCTGTTACTGGAAAGGTTGCCCAGTACCTGGCCCAGTACCAGCTGTTACCGGAAAGGTGGCCCACAACCTGCTGTTACCGGAAAGGTGGCGCAGTTCCTGCTGTTACCGGAAAGGTGGCCCAGTACCTGCTGTTACCGGAAAGGTGTCCCAGTACCTGCTGTTACCGGAAAAGTGGCCCAGTACATACTGTTACCGGAAAAGTGGCCCAGTACCAGCTGTTACCGGAAAGGTATGAGCTGTTACCGGAAAGGTGGCCCAGTACCTGCCGTTACCGGAAAGGTGGCACAGTTCCTGCTGTTACCGGAAAAGTGGCCCAGTACCAGCTGTTACCGGAAAGGTGGCCCAGTACCAGCTGTTACCGGAAAGGTGGCACAGTTCCTGCTGTTACCGGAAAAGTGGCCCAGTACGTGCTGTTACCGGAAAGGTGGCCCAGTACCTGCCGTTACCGGAAAGGTGGCGCAGTTCCTGCTGTTACCGGAAGGGTGGCCCAGTCGCTGCCGTTACTGGAAAGGTGGCCCAGTAGCTGCTGTTACCGGAAAGGTGGCACAGTACCTGCTGTTACCGGAAAGGTGGCGCAGTTCCTGCTGTTCCCGGAAAGATGGCGCAGTACCTGCTGTTACCGGAAAGGTGGCCCAGTACCTGCTGTTACTGGAAAGGTGACCCAGTACCTGCTGTTACCGGAAAGGTGGCCCAGTACCTGCTGTTACCGGAAAGGTGGCCCAGTACCTGCTGTGACTGGAAAAGTGGCCCAGTACCTGCTGTTACCGGAAAAGTGGCCCAGTACCTGCTGTTACCGGAAAGGTGGCCCAGTACCTGCTGTTACCGGAAAGGTTGCGCAGTACCAGCTGTTACTGGAAAGGTGACCCAGTACCTGCTGTTACCGGAAAGGTGGCCCAGTACCTGCTGTTACCGGAAAGGTTGCGCAGTACCAGCTGTTACCGGAAAGGTGGCCCAGTACCTGCTGTTACTGGAAAGGTGACCCAGTACCTGCTGTTACCGGAAAGGTGGCACAGTACCTGCTGTTACCGGAAAGGTGGCCCAGTACCTGCTGTTACCGGAAAGGTTGCGCAGTACCAGCTGTTACCGGAAAGGTGGCCCAGTACCTGCTGTTACCGGAAAGGTGGCGCAGTTCCTGCTGTTACTGGAAAGGTGGCCGAGTACCTGCTGTTACCGGAAAGGTGACCCAGTATCTGCTGTTCCCGGAAAGGTGGCGCAGTTCCTGCTGTTCCCGGAAAGGTGGCCCAGTACCTGCTGTTACCGGAAAGGTGGCCCAGTACCTGCTGTTACCGGAAAGGTGACCCAGTACCTGCCGTTACCGGAACGGTGGCGCAGTTCCTGCTGATACCGGAAAGGTGGCCCAGTACCTTCTGTTACCGGAAAGGTGGCCCAGTACCTGCTGTTACCGGAAAGGTGGCATAGTACCTGCTGTTACCGGAAAGGTGGCATAGTACCTGCTGTTACTGGAAAGGTGGCCCAGTAGCTGCTGTTACCGGAAAGGTGGCCCAGTACCTGCTGTTACCGGAAAGGTGGCATAGTCCCTGCTGTTACCGGAAAGGTGGCCCAGTACCTGCTGTTACCGGAAACGTGGCCCTGTAGCTGCTGTTACCGGAAAGGTGGCCCAGTACCTGCTGTTACCGGAAAGGTGGCATAGTACCTGCTGTTACTGGAAAGGTGGCCCAGTAGCTGCTGTTACCGGAAAGGTGGCCCAGTACCTTCTGTTACCGGAAAGGTGGCCCAGTACCTGCTGTTACCGGAAAGGTGGCATAGTACCTGCTGTTACTGGAAAGGTGGCCCAGTAGCTGCTGTTACCGGAAAGGTGGCACAGTTCCTGCTGTTACCGGTAAGGTGGCCCAGTACCTTCTGTTACCGGAAAGGTGGCCCAGTACCTGCTGTTACCGGAAAGGTGGCATAGTACCTGCTGTTACCGGAAAGGTGGCACAGTACCTGCTGTTACCGGAAACGTGGCCCTGTACCTGCTGTTACCGGAAAAGTGGCCCAGTACATACTGTTACCGGAAAAGTGGCCCAGTACCAGCTGTTACCGGAAAGGTGGCCCAGTACCTGCTGTTACCGGAAAGGTGGCATAGTACCTGCTGTTACCGGAAAGGTGGCATAGTACCTGCTGTTACTGGAAAGGTGGCCCAGTAGCTGCTGTTACCGGAAAGGTGGCCCAGTACCTGCTGTTACCGGAAAGGTGGCATAGTACCTGCTGTTACCGGAAAGGTGGCCCAGTACCTGCTGTTACCGGAAAGGTGGCACAGTACCTGCTGTTACCGGAAAAGTGGCCCAGAACGTGCTGTTACTGGAATGGTGGCACAGTAGCTGCTGTTACCGGAAAGGTGGCACAGTTCCTGCTGTTACCGGAAAGGTGGCCCAGTACCTGCTGTTACCGGAAAGGTGGCCCAGTACCTGCCGTTACCGGAAAGGTGGCGCAGTACCTGCTGTTACTGGAAAGGTTGCCCAGTAGCTGCTGTTACCGGAAAGGTGGCACAGTACCTGCTGTTACCGGAAAGGTGGCCCAGTACCTGCTGTTACCGGAAAGGTGGCCCAGTACCTGCTGTTACTGGAAAGGTTGCCCAGTACCTGCTATTACCGAAAAGGTGGCACAGTACCTGCTGTTACCGGAAAGGTGGCACAGAACCTTCTGTTACCGGAAAGGTGGCCCAGTGCCAGCTGTTACCGGAAAGGTGGCCCAGTACCTGCTGTTACCGGAAAGGTGGCACAGTACCTGCTGTTACCGGAAAGGTGGCCCAGTACCTGCTGTTACCGGAAAGGTGGCACAGTACCTGCTGTTACCGGAAAGGTGGCCCAGTGCCTGCTGTTACTGGAAAGGTGGCCCAGTACCTGCTGTTACCGGAAAGGTGGCCCAGTACGTGATGTTACCGGAAAAGTGGCCCAGTACCTGCTGTTACCGGAAAGGTGGCCCAGTAGCTGCTGTTACCGGAAAGGTGGCGCAGTTCCTGCTGTTCCCGGAAAGATGGCGCAGTACCTGCTGTAACCGGAAAGGTGGCCCAGTACCTGCTGTTACCGGAAAGGTGGCCCAGTACCGGCTGTTACCGGAAAGGTGGCCCAGTACCTGCTGTTACCGGAAAGGTGGCGCAGTTCTTGCTGTTAACGGAAAGGTGGCCCAGTACCTTCTGTTACCGGAAAGGTGTCCCAGTACCTGCTGTTACCGGAAAAGTGGCCCAGTACCTGCTGTTACCGGAAAGGTGGCCCAGTATCAGCTGTTACCGGAAAGGTCGCCCAGTACGTGCTGTTACCGGAAAGGTGGCACACTACCTGCTGTTACCGGAAAGGTGGCCCAGCACCTGCTGTTACCGGAATGGTGGCACATTTCCTGCTGTTACCGGAAAGGTGGAGCAGTTCCTGTTGTTACCGGAAAGGTGGAGCAGTTCCTGTTGTTACCGGAAAGGTGGCCCAGTACCTGCAGTTACCGGAAAGGTGGCCCAGTACCTGCTGTTACCGGAAAAGTTGCCCAGTACCTGCTGTTACCGGAAAGGTGGCGCAGTACCTGCTGTTACCGGAAAGGTGGCCCAGTACGTGATGTTACCGGAAACTTGGCCCAGTACGTGCTGTTACCGGAAAAGTGGCCCAGTACGTGCTGTTACCGGAAACTTGGCCCAGTACGTGCTGTTACCGGAAAAGTGGCCCAGTACGTGATGTTACCGGAAAGGTGGCCCAGTACGTGCTGTTACCGGAAAGGTGGCCCGGTACCTGCAGTTACTGGAAAGGTGGCCCAGTAGCTGCTGTTACCGGAAAGGTGGCACAGTACCTGCTGTTACCGGAAAGGTTGCCCAGTACCTGCTGTTACCGGAAAGGTGGCACAGTACCTGCTGTTACCGGAAAGGTGGCACAGAACCTTCTGTTACCGGAAAGGTGGCCCAGTACCTGCCGTTACCGGAAAGGTGGCGCAGTTCCTGCTGTTACCGGAAAGGTGGCCCAGTACCTGCTGTTACTGGAAAGGTTGCCCAGTACCTGGCCCAGTACCAGCTGTTACCGGAAAGGTGGCCCACAACCTGCTGTTACCGGAAAGGTGGCGCAGTTCCTGCTGTTACCGGAAAGGTGGCCCAGTACCTGCTGTTACCGGAAAGGTGTCCCAGTACCTGCTGTTACCGGAAAAGTGGCCCAGTACATACTGTTACCGGAAAAGTGGCCCAGTACCAGCTGTTACCGGAAAGGTATGAGCTGTTACCGGAAAGGTGGCCCAGTACCTGCCGTTACCGGAAAGGTGGCACAGTTCCTGCTGTTACCGGAAAAGTGGCCCAGTACCAGCTGTTACCGGAAAGGTGGCCCAGTACCAGCTGTTACCGGAAAGGTGGCACAGTTCCTGCTGTTACCGGAAAAGTGGCCCAGTACGTGCTGTTACCGGAAAGGTGGCCCAGTACCTGCCGTTACCGGAAAGGTGGCGCAGTTCCTGCTGTTACCGGAAGGGTGGCCCAGTCGCTGCCGTTACTGGAAAGGTGGCCCAGTAGCTACTGTTACCGGAAAGGTGGCACAGTACCTGCTGTTACCGGAAAGGTGGCGCAGTTCCTGCTGTTCCCGGAAAGATGGCGCAGTACCTGCTGTTACCGGAAAGGTGGCCCAGTACCTGCTGTTACTGGAAAGGTGACCCAGTACCTGCTGTTACCGGAAAGGTGGCCCAGTACCTGCTGTTACCGGAAAGGTGGCCCAGTACCTGCTGTGACTGGAAAAGTGGCCCAGTACCTGCTGTTACCGGAAAAGTGGCCCAGTACCTGCTGTTACCGGAAAGGTGGCCCAGTACCTGCTGTTACCGGAAAGGTTGCGCAGTACCAGCTGTTACTGGAAAGGTGACCCAGTACCTGCTGTTACCGGAAAGGTGGCCCAGTACCTGCTGTTACCGGAAAGGTTGCGCAGTACCAGCTGTTACCGGAAAGGTGGCCCAGTACCTGCTGTTACTGGAAAGGTGACCCAGTACCTGCTGTTACCGGAAAGGTGGCACAGTACCTGCTGTTACCGGAAAGGTGGCCCAGTACCTGCTGTTACCGGAAAGGTTGCGCAGTACCAGCTGTTACCGGAAAGGTGGCCCAGTACCTGCTGTTACCGGAAAGGTGGCGCAGTTCCTGCTGTTACTGGAAAGGTGGCCGAGTACCTGCTGTTACCGGAAAGGTGACCCAGTATCTGCTGTTCCCGGAAAGGTGGCGCAGTTCCTGCTGTTCCCGGAAAGGTGGCCCAGTACCTGCTGTTACCGGAAAGGTGGCCCAGTACCTGCTGTTACCGGAAAGGTGACCCAGTACCTGCCGTTACCGGAACGGTGGCGCAGTTCCTGCTGATACCGGAAAGGTGGCCCAGTACCTTCTGTTACCGGAAAGGTGGCCCAGTACCTGCTGTTACCGGAAAGGTGGCATAGTACCTGCTGTTACCGGAAAGGTGGCATAGTACCTGCTGTTACTGGAAAGGTGGCCCAGTAGCTGCTGTTACCGGAAAGGTGGCCCAGTACCTGCTGTTACCGGAAAGGTGGCATAGTACCTGCTGTTACCGGAAAGGTGGCCCAGTACGTGCTGTTACCGGAAAGGTGGCCCGGTACCTGCAGTTACTGGAAAGGTGGCCCAGTAGCTGCTGTTACCGGAAAGGTGGCACAGTACCTGCTGTTACCGGAAAGGTTGCCCAGTACCTGCTGTTACCGGAAAGGTGGCACAGTACCTGCTGTTACCGGAAAGGTGGCACAGAACCTTCTGTTACCGGAAAGGTGGCCCAGTACCTGCCGTTACCGGAAAGGTGGCGCAGTTCCTGCTGTTACCGGAAAGGTGGCCCAGTACCTGCTGTTACTGGAAAGGTTGCCCAGTACCTGGCCCAGTACCAGCTGTTACCGGAAAGGTGGCCCACAACCTGCTGTTACCGGAAAGGTGGCGCAGTTCCTGCTGTTACCGGAAAGGTGGCCCAGTACCTGCTGTTACCGGAAAGGTGTCCCAGTACCTGCTGTTACCGGAAAAGTGGCCCAGTACATACTGTTACCGGAAAAGTGGCCCAGTACCAGCTGTTACCGGAAAGGTATGAGCTGTTACCGGAAAGGTGGCCCAGTACCTGCCGTTACCGGAAAGGTGGCACAGTTCCTGCTGTTACCGGAAAAGTGGCCCAGTACCAGCTGTTACCGGAAAGGTGGCCCAGTGCCAGCTGTTACCGGAAAGGTGGCACAGTTCCTGCTGTTACCGGAAAAGTGGCCCAGTACGTGCTGTTACCGGAAAGGTGGCCCAGTACCTGCCGTTACCGGAAAGGTGGCGCAGTTCCTGCTGTTACCGGAAGGGTGGCCCAGTCGCTGCCGTTACTGGAAAGGTGGCCCAGTAGCTGCTGTTACCGGAAAGGTGGCACAGTACCTGCTGTTACCGGAAAGGTGGCGCAGTTCCTGCTGTTCCCGGAAAGATGGCGCAGTACCTGCTGTTACCGGAAAGGTGGCCCAGTACCTGCTGTTACCGGAAAGGTGGCCCAGTACCTGCTGTTACCGGAAAGGTGGCCCAGTACCTGCTGTGACTGGAAAAGTGGCCCAGTACCTGCTGTTACCGGAAAAGTGGCCCAGTACCTGCTGTTACCGGAAAGGTGGCCCAGTACCTGCTGTTACCGGAAAGGTTGCCCAGTACCAGCTGTTACTGGAAAGGTGACCCAGTACCTGCTGTTACCGGAAAGGTGGCCCAGTACCTGCTGTTACCGGAAAGGTTGCGCAGTACCAGCTGTTACCGGAAAGGTGGCCCAGTACCTGCTGTTACTGGAAAGGTGACCCAGTACCTGCTGTTACCGGAAAGGTGGCACAGTACCTGCTGTTACCGGAAAGGTGGCCCAGTACCTGCTGTTACCGGAAAGGTTGCGCAGTACCAGCTGTTACCGGAAAGGTGGCCCAGTACCTGCTGTTACCGGAAAGGTGGCGCAGTTCCTGCTGTTACTGGAAAGGTGGCCGAGTACCTGCTGTTACCGGAAAGGTGACCCAGTATCTGCTGTTACCGGAAAGGTGACCCAGTACCTGCCGTTACTGGAACGGTGGCGCAGTTCCTGCTGATACCGGAAAGGTGGCCCAGTACCTTCTGTTACCGGAAAGGTGGCCCAGTACCTGCTGTTACCGGAAAGGTGGCATAGTACCTGCTGTTACCGGAAAGGTGGCATAGTACCTGCTGTTACTGGAAAGGTGGCCCAGTAGCTGCTGTTACCGGAAAGGTGGCCCAGTACCTGCTGTTACCGGAAAGGTGGCATAGTACCTGCTGTTACCGGAAAGGTGGCCCAGTACCTGCTGTTACCGGAAACGTGGCCCTGTAGCTGCTGTTACCGGAAAGGTGGCCCAGTACCTGCAGTTACCGGAAAGGTGGCATAGTACCTGCTGTTACTGGAAAGGTGGCCCAGTAGCTGCTGTTACCGGAAAGGTGGCCCAGTACCTTCTGTTACCGGAAAGGTGGCCCAGTACCTGCTGTTACCGGAAAAGTGGCCCAGTACATACTGTTACCGGAAAAGTGGCCCAGTACCAGCTGTTACCGGAAAGGTATGAGCTGTTACCGGAAAGGTGGCCCAGTACCTGCCGTTACCGGAAAGGTGGCACAGTTCCTGCTGTTACCGGAAAAGTGGCCCAGTACCAGCTGTTACCGGAAAGGTGGCCCAGTACCAGCTGTTACCGGAAAGGTGGCACAGTTCCTGCTGTTACCGGAAAAGTGGCCCAGTACGTGCTGTTACCGGAAAGGTGGCCCAGTACCTGCCGTTACCGGAAAGGTGGCGCAGTTCCTGCTGTTACCGGAAGGGTGGCCCAGTCGCTGCCGTTACTGGAAAGGTGGCCCAGTAGCTGCTGTTACCGGAAAGGTGGCACAGTACCTGCTGTTACCGGAAAGGTGGCGCAGTTCCTGCTGTTCCCGGAAAGATGGCGCAGTACCTGCTGTTACCGGAAAGGTGGCCCAGTACCTGCTGTTACTGGAAAGGTGACCCAGTACCTGCTGTTACCGGAAAGGTGGCCCAGTACCTGCTGTTACCGGAAAGGTGGCCCAGTACCTGCTGTGACTGGAAAAGTGGCCCAGTACCTGCTGTTACCGGAAAAGTGGCCCAGTACCTGCTGTTACCGGAAAGGTGGCCCAGTACCTGCTGTTACCGGAAAGGTTGCGCAGTACCAGCTGTTACTGGAAAGGTGACCCAGTACCTGCTGTTACCGGAAAGGTGGCCCAGTACCTGCTGTTACCGGAAAGGTTGCGCAGTACCAGCTGTTACCGGAAAGGTGGCCCAGTACCTGCTGTTACTGGAAAGGTGACCCAGTACCTGCTGTTACCGGAAAGGTGGCACAGTACCTGCTGTTACCGGAAAGGTGGCCCAGTACCTGCTGTTACCGGAAAGGTTGCGCAGTACCAGCTGTTACCGGAAAGGTGGCCCAGTACCTGCTGTTACCGGAAAGGTGGCGCAGTTCCTGCTGTTACTGGAAAGGTGGCCGAGTACCTGCAGTTACCGGAAAGGTGACCCAGTATCTGCTGTTACCGGAAAGGTGACCCAGTACCTGCCGTTACCGGAACGGTGGCGCAGTTCCTGCTGATACCGGAAAGGTGGCCCAGTACCTTCTGTTACCGGAAAGGTGGCCCAGTACCTGCTGTTACCGGAAAGGTGGCATAGTACCTGCTGTTACCGGAAAGGTGGCATAGTACCTGCTGTTACTGGAAAGGTGGCCCAGTAGCTGCTGTTACCGGAAAGGTGGCCCAGTACCTGCTGTTACCGGAAAGGTGGCATAGTACCTGCTGTTACCGGAAAGGTGGCCCAGTACCTGCTGTTACCGGAAACGTGGCCCTGTAGCTGCTGTTACCGGAAAGGTGGCCCAGTACCTGCAGTTACCGGAAAGGTGGCATAGTACCTGCTGTTACTGGAAAGGTGGCCCAGTAGCTGCTGTTACCGGAAAGGTGGCCCAGTACCTTCTGTTACCGGAAAGGTGGCCCAGTACCTGCTGTTACCGGAAAGGTGGCATAGTACCTGCTGTTACTGGAAAGGTGGCCCAGTAGCTGCTGTTACCGGAAAGGTGGCACAGTTCCTGCTGTTACCGGTAAGGTGGCCCAGTACCTTCTGTTACCGGAAAGGTGGCCCAGTACCTGCTGTTACCGGAAAGGTGGCATAGTACCTGCTGTTACCGGAAAGGTGGCACAGTACCTGCTGTTACCGGAAACGTGGCCCTGTACCTGCTGTTACCGGAAAAGTGGCCCAGTACATACTGTTACCGGAAAAGTGGCCCAGTACCAGCTGTTACCGGAAAGGTGGCCCAGTACCTGCTGTTACCGGAAAGGTGGCATAGTACCTGCTGTTACCGGAAAGGTGGCCCAGTACCTGCTGTTACCGGAAACGTGGCCCTGTAACTGCTGTTACTGGAATGGTTGCCCAGTACCTGCTGTTACCGGAACGGTGTCCCAGTACCTGCTGTTCCCGGAAAGGTGGCCCAGTACATGCTATTCCCGGAAAGGTGGCGCAGTTCCTGCTGTTACCGGAAAGGTGGCCCAGTACCTGCTGTTACCGGAAAGGTGGCGCAGTATCTGCTGTTACCGGAAAGGTGGCCCAGTACCTGCTGTTCCCGGAAAGGTGGCGCAGTATCTGCTGTTACCGGAAAGGTGGCCCAGTACCTGCCGTTACCGGAAAGGTGGCGCAGTTCCTGCTGTTACCGGAAAGGTGGCACAGTAGCTGCTGTTACCGGAAAGGTGGCACAGTTCCTGCTGTTACCGGAAAGGTGGCCCAGTACCTGCTGTTACCGGAAAGGTGGCCCAGTACCTGCTGTGACTGGAAAAGTGGCCCAGTACCTGCTGTTACCGGAAAAGTGGCCCAGTACCTGCTGTTACCGGAAAGGTGGCCCAGTACCTGCTGTTACCGGAAAGGTTGCGCAGTACCAGCTGTTACTGGAAAGGTGACCCAGTACCTGCTGTTACCGGAAAGGTGGCCCAGTACCTGCTGTTACCGGAAAGGTTGCGCAGTACCAGCTGTTACCGGAAAGGTGGCCCAGTACCTGCTGTTACTGGAAAGGTGACCCAGTACCTGCTGTTACCGGAAAGGTGGCACAGTACCTGCTGTTACCGGAAAGGTGGCCCAGTACCTGCTGTTACCGGAAAGGTTGCGCAGTACCAGCTGTTACCGGAAAGGTGGCCCAGTACCTGCTGTTACCGGAAAGGTGGCGCAGTTCCTGCTGTTACTGGAAAGGTGGCCGAGTACCTGCAGTTACCGGAAAGGTGACCCAGTATCTGCTGTTACCGGAAAGGTGACCCAGTACCTGCCGTTACCGGAACGGTGGCGCAGTTCCTGCTGATACCGGAAAGGTGGCCCAGTACCTTCTGTTACCGGAAAGGTGGCCCAGTACCTGCTGTTACCGGAAAGGTGGCATAGTACCTGCTGTTACCGGAAAGGTGGCATAGTACCTGCTGTTACTGGAAAGGTGGCCCAGTAGCTGCTGTTACCGGAAAGGTGGCCCAGTACCTGCTGTTACCGGAAAGGTGGCATAGTACCTGCTGTTACCGGAAAGGTGGCCCAGTACCTGCTGTTACCGGAAACGTGGCCCTGTAGCTGCTGTTACCGGAAAGGTGGCCCAGTACCTGCAGTTACCGGAAAGGTGGCATAGTACCTGCTGTTACTGGAAAGGTGGCCCAGTAGCTGCTGTTACCGGAAAGGTGGCCCAGTACCTTCTGTTACCGGAAAGGTGGCCCAGTACCTGCTGTTACCGGAAAGGTGGCATAGTACCTGCTGTTACTGGAAAGGTGGCCCAGTAGCTGCTGTTACCGGAAAGGTGGCACAGTTCCTGCTGTTACCGGTAAGGTGGCCCAGTACCTTCTGTTACCGGAAAGGTGGCCCAGTACCTGCTGTTACCGGAAAGGTGGCATAGTACCTGCTGTTACCGGAAAGGTGGCACAGTACCTGCTGTTACCGGAAACGTGGCCCTGTACCTGCTGTTACCGGAAAAGTGGCCCAGTACATACTGTTACCGGAAAAGTGGCCCAGTACCAGCTGTTACCGGAAAGGTGGCCCAGTACCTGCTGTTACCGGAAAGGTGGCATAGTACCTGCTGTTACCGGAAAGGTGGCCCAGTACCTGCTGTTACCGGAAACGTGGCCCTGTAACTGCTGTTACTGGAATGGTTGCCCAGTACCTGCTGTTACCGGAAAGGTGGCCCAGTACCTGCTGTTACCGGAAAGGTGGCCCAGTACCTGCTGTTACCGGAAAAGTGGCCCAGTACCTGCTGTTACCGGAAAGGTGGCGCAGTACCTGCTGTTACCGGAAAGGTGGCCCAGAACGTGCTGTTACTGGAATGGTCGCCCAGTACCTGCTGTTACCGGAAAGGTGGCCCAGTACCAGCTGTTACCGGAAAGGTGGCCCAGAACGTGCTGTTACCGGAACGGTGGCCCAGTACCTGCTGTTCCCGGAAAGGTGGCCCAGTATGTGCTGTTCCCGGAAAGGTGGCCCAGTAACTGCTGTTACCGGAACGGTGGCCCAGTACCTGCTGTTCCCGGAAAGGTGGCCCAGTACGTGCTGTTCCCGGAAAGGTGGCCCAGTTCCTGCTGTTACCGGAAAGGTGGCCCAGTACCTGCTCTTCCCGGAATGGTGGCCCAGTACGTGCTGTTACCGGAACGGTGTCCCAGTACCTGCTGTTCCCGGAAAGGTGGCCCAGTACATGCTATTCCCGGAAAGGTGGCGCAGTTCCTGCTGTTACCGGAAAGGTGGCCCAGTACCTGCTGTTACCGGAAAGGTGGCGCAGTATCTGCTGTTACCGGAAAGGTGGCCCAGTACCTGCTGTTCCCGGAAAGGTGGCGCAGTATCTGCTGTTACCGGAAAGGTGGCCCAGTACCTGCCGTTACCGGAAAGGTGGCGCAGTTCCTGCTGTTACCGGAAAGGTGGCACAGTAGCTGCTGTTACCGGAAAGGTGGCACAGTTCCTGCTGTTACCGGAAAGGTGGCCCAGTACCTGCTGTTACCGGAAAGGTGGCCCAGTACCTGCCGTTACCGGAAAGGTGGCGCAGTACCTGCTGTTACTGGAAAGGTTGCCCAGTAGCTGCTGTTACCGGAAAGGTGGCACAGTACCTGCTGTTACCGGAAAGGTGGCCCAGTACCTGCTGTTACCGGAAAGGTGGCCCAGTACCTGCTGTTACTGGAAAGGTTGCCCAGTACCTGCTATTACCGAAAAGGTGGCACAGTACCTGCTGTTACCGGAAAGGTGGCACAGAACCTTCTGTTACCGGAAAGGTGGCCCAGTGCCAGCTGTTACCGGAAAGGTGGCCCAGTACCTGCTGTTACCGGAAAGGTGGCACAGTACCTGCTGTTACCGGAAAGGTGGCCCAGTACCTGCTGTTACCGGAAAGGTGGCACAGTACCTGCTGTTACCGGAAAGGTGGCCCAGTGCCTGCTGTTACTGGAAAGGTGGCCCAGTACCTGCTGTTACCGGAAAGGTGGCCCAGTACGTGATGTTACCGGAAAAGTGGCCCAGTACCTGCTGTTACCGGAAAGGTGGCCCAGTAGCTGCTGTTACCGGAAAGGTGGCGCAGTTCCTGCTGTTCCCGGAAAGATGGCGCAGTACCTGCTGTAACCGGAAAGGTGGCCCAGTACCTGCTGTTACCGGAAAAGTGGCCCAGTACCGGCTGTTACCGGAAAGGTGGCCCAGTACCTGCTGTTACCGGAAAGGTGGCGCAGTTCCTGCTGTTAACGGAAAGGTGGCCCAGTACCTTCTGTTACCGGAAAGGTGTCCTAGTACCTGCTGTTACCGGAAAAGTGGCCCAGTACCTGCTGTTACCGGAAAGGTGGCCCAGTATCAGCTGTTACCGGAAAGGTCGCCCAGTACGTGCTGTTACCGGAAAGGTGGCACACTACCTGCTGTTACCGGAAAGGTGGCCCAGCACCTGCTGTTACCGGAATGGTGGCACATTTCCTGCTGTTACCGGAAAGGTGGAGCAGTTCCTGTTGTTACCGGAAAGGTGGAGCAGTTCCTGTTGTTACCGGAAAGGTGGCCCAGTACCTGCAGTTACCGGAAAGGTGGCCCAGTACCTGCTGTTACCGGAAAAGTTGCCCAGTACCTGCTGTTACCGGAAAGGTGGCGCAGTACCTGCTGTTACCGGAAAGGTGGCCCAGTACGTGATGTTACCGGAAACTTGGCCCAGTACGTGCTGTTACCGGAAAAGTGGCCCAGTACGTGCTGTTACCGGAAACTTGGCCCAGTACGTGCTGTTACCGGAAAAGTGGCCCAGTACGTGATGTTACCGGAAAGGTGGCCCAGTACGTGCTGTTACCGGAAAGGTGGCCCGGTACCTGCAGTTACTGGAAAGGTGGCCCAGTAGCTGCTGTTACCGGAAAGTTGGCACAGTACCTGCTGTTACCGGAAAGGTTGCCCAGTACCTGCTGTTACCGGAAAGGTGGCACAGTACCTGCTGTTACCGGAAAGGTGGCACAGAACCTTCTGTTACCGGAAAGGTGGCCCAGTACCTGCCGTTACCGGAAAGGTGGCGCAGTTCCTGCTGTTACCGGAAAGGTGGCCCAGTACCTGCTGTTACTGGAAAGGTTGCCCAGTACCTGGCCCAGTACCAGCTGTTACCGGAAAGGTGGCCCACAACCTGCTGTTACCGGAAAGGTGGCGCAGTTCCTGCTGTTACCGGAAAGGTGGCCCAGTACCTGCTGTTACCGGAAAGGTGTCCCAGTACCTGCTGTTACCGGAAAAGTGGCCCAGTACATACTGTTACCGGAAAAGTGGCCCAGTACCAGCTGTTACCGGAAAGGTATGAGCTGTTACCGGAAAGGTGGCCCAGTATCTGCCGTTACCGGAAAGGTGGCACAGTTCCTGCTGTTACCGGAAAAGTGGCCCAGTACCAGCTGTTACCGGAAAGGTGGCCCAGTACCAGCTGTTACCGGAAAGGTGGCACAGTTCCTGCTGTTACCGGAAAAGTGGCCCAGTACGTGCTGTTACCGGAAAGGTGGCCCAGTACCTGCCGTTACCGGAAAGGTGGCGCAGTTCCTGCTGTTACCGGAAGGGTGGCCCAGTCGCTGCCGTTACTGGAAAGGTGGCCCAGTAGCTGCTGTTACCGGAAAGGTGGCACAGTACCTGCTGTTACCGGAAAGGTGGCGCAGTTCCTGCTGTTCCCGGAAAGATGGCGCAGTACCTGCTGTTACCGGAAAGGTGGCCCAGTACCTGCTGTTACTGGAAAGGTGACCCAGTACCTGCTGTTACCGGAAAGGTGGCCCAGTACCTGCTGTTACCGGAAAGGTGGCCCAGTACCTGCTGTGACTGGAAAAGTGGCCCAGTACCTGCTGTTACCGGAAAAGTGGCCCAGTACCTGCTGTTACCGGAAAGGTGGCCCAGTACCTGCTGTTACCGGAAAGGTTGCGCAGTACCAGCTGTTACTGGAAAGGTGACCCAGTACCTGCTGTTACCGGAAAGGTGGCCCAGTACCTGCTGATACCGGAAAGGTTGCGCAGTACCAGCTGTTACCGGAAAGGTGGCCCAGTACCTGCTGTTACTGGAAAGGTGACCCAGTACCTGCTGTTACCGGAAAGGTGGCACAGTACCTGCTGTTACCGGAAAGGTGGCCCAGTACCTGCTGTTACCGGAAAGGTTGCGCAGTACCAGCTGTTACCGGAAAGGTGGCCCAGTACCTGCTGTTACCGGAAAGGTGGCGCAGTTCCTGCTGTTACTGGAAAGGTGGCCGAGTACCTGCTGTTACCGGAAAGGTGACCCAGTATCTGCTGTTCCCGGAAAGGTGGCGCAGTTCCTGCTGTTCCCGGAAAGGTGGCCCAGTACCTGCTGTTACCGGAAAGGTGGCCCAGTACCTGCTGTTACCGGAAAGGTGACCCAGTACCTGCCATTACCGGAACGGTGGCGCAGTTCCTGCTGATACCGGAAAGGTGGCCCAGTACCTTCTGTTACCGGAAAGGAGGCCCAGTACCTGCTGTTACCGGAAAGGTGGCATAGTACCTGCTGTTACCGGAAAGGTGGCATAGTACCTGCTGTTACTGGAAAGGTGGCCCAGTAGCTGCTGTTACCGGAAAGGTGGCCCAGTACCTGCTGTTACCGGAAAGGTGGCATAGTACCTGCTGTTACCGGAAAGGTGGCCCAGTACCTGCTGTTACCGGAAACGTGGCCCTGTAGCTGCTGTTACCGGAAAGGTGGCCCAGTACCTGCTGTTACCGGAAAGGTGGCATAGTACCTGCTGTTACTGGAAAGGTGGCCCAGTAGCTGCTGTTACCGGAAAGGTGGCCCAGTACCTTCTGTTACCGGAAAGGTGGCCCAGTACCTGCTGTTACCGGAAAGGTGGCATAGTACCTGCTGTTACTGGAAAGGTGGCCCAGTAGCTGCTGTTACCGGAAAGGTGGCACAGTTCCTGCTGTTACCGGTAAGGTGGCCCAGTACCTTCTGTTACCGGAAAGGTGGCCCAGTACCTGCTGTTACCGGAAAGGTGGCATAGTACCTGATGTTACCGGAAAGGTGGCACAGTACCTGCTGTTACCGGAAACGTGGCCCTGTACCTGCTGTTACCGGAAAAGTGGCCCAGTACATACTGTTACCGGAAAAGTGGCCCAGTACCAGCTGTTACCGGAAAGGTGGCCCAGTACCTGCTGTTACCGGAAAGGTGGCATAGTACCTGCTGTTACCGGAAAGGTGGCCCAGTACCTGCTGTTACCGGAAACGTGGCCCTGTAACTGCTGTTACTGGAATGGTTGCCCAGTACCTGCTGTTACCGGAAAGGTGGCCCAGTACCTGCTGTTACCGGACAGGTGGCCCAGTACCTGCTGTTACCGGAAAAGTGGCCCAGTACCTGCTGTTACCGGAAAGGTGGCGCAGTACCTGCTGTTACCGGAAAGGTGGCCCAGAACGTGCTGTTACTGGAATGGTCGCCCAGTACCTGCTGTTACCGGAAAGGTGGCCCAGTACCAGCTGTTACCGGAAAGGTGGCCCAGAACGTGCTGTTACCGGAACGGTGGCCCAGTACCTGCTGTTCCCGGAAAGGTGGCCCAGTATGTGCTGTTCCCGGAAAGGTGGCCCAGTAACTGCTGTTACCGGAACGGTGGCCCAGTACCTGCTGTTCCCGGAAAGGTGGCCCAGTACGTGCTGTTCCCGGAAAGGTGGCCCAGTTCCTGCTGTTACCGGAAAGGTGGCCCAGTACCTGCTCTTCCCGGAATGGTGGCCCAGTACGTGCTGTTACCGGAACGGTGTCCCAGTACCTGCTGTTCCCGGAAAGGTGGCCCAGTACATGCTATTCCCGGAAAGGTGGCGCAGTTCATGCTGTTACCGGAAAGGTGGCCCAGTACCTGCTGTTACCGGAAAGGTGGCGCAGTATCTGCTGTTACCGGAAAGGTGGCCCAGTACCTGCTGTTCCCGGAAAGGTGGCGCAGTATCTGCTGTTACCGGAAAGGTGGCCCAGTACCTGCCGTTACCGGAAAGGTGGCGCAGTTCCTGCTGTTACCGGAAAGGTGGCACAGTAGCTGCTGTTACCGGAAAGGTGGCACAGTTCCTGCTGTTACCGGAAAGGTGGCCCAGTACCTGCTGTTACCGGAAAGGTGGCCCAGTACCTGCCGTTACCGGAAAGGTGGCGCAGTACCTGCTGTTACTGGAAAGGTTGCCCAGTAGCTGCTGTTACCGGAAAGGTGGCACAGTACCTGCTGTTACCGGAAAGGTGGCCCAGTACCTGCTGTTACCAGAAAGGTGGCCCAGTTCCTGCTGTTACCGGAAAGGTGGCCCAGTACCTGCTGTTACCGGAAAGGTGGCCCAGTACCTGCCGTTACCGGAAAGGTGGCGCAGTACCTGCTGTTACTGGAAAGGTTGCCCAGTAGCTGCTGTTACCGGAAAGGTGGCACAGTACCTGCTGTTACCGGAAAGGTGGCCCAGTACCTGCTGTTACCGGAAAGGTGGCCCAGTACCTGCTGTTACTGGAAAGGTTGCCCAGTACCTGCTATTACCGAAAAGGTGGCACATTACCTGCTGTTACCGGAAAGGTGGCACAGAACCTTCTGTTACCGGAAAGGTGGCCCAGTGCCAGCTGTTACCGGAAAGGTGGCCCAGTACCTGCTTTTACCGGAAAGGTGGCACAGTACCTGCTGTTACCGGAAAGGTGGCCCAGTACCTGCTGTTACCGGAAAGGTGGCACAGTGCCTGCTGTTACCGGAAAGGTGGCCCAGTGCCTGCTGTTACTGGAAAGGTGGCCCAGTACCTGCTGTTACCGGAAAGGTGGCCCAGTACGTGATGTTACCGGAAAAGTGGCCCAGTACCTGCTGTTACCGGAAAGGTGGCCCAGTAGCTGCTGTTACCGGAAAGGTGGCGCAGTTCCTGCTGTTCCCGGAAAGATGGCGCAGTACCTGCTGTAACCGGAAAGGTGGCCCAGTACCTGCTGTTACCGGAAAGGTGGCCCAGTACCGGCTGTTACCAGAAAGGTGGCCCAGTACCTGCTGTTACCGGAAAGGTGGCGCAGTTCCTGCTGTTAACGGAAAGGTGGCCCAGTACCTTCTGTTACCGGAAAGGTTGTCCCAGTACCTGCTGTTACCGGAAAAGTGGCCCAGTACCTGCTGTTACCGGAAAGGTGGCCCAGTATCAGCTGTTACCGGAAAGGTCGCCCAGTACGTGCTGTTACCGGAAAGGTGGCACATTTCCTGCTGTTACCGGAAAGGTGGAGCAGTTCCTGTTGTTACCGGAAAGGTGGAGCAGTTCCTGTTGTTACCGGAAAGGTGGCCCAGTACCTGCTGTTACCGGAAAGGTGGCCCAGTACCTGCTGTTACTGGAAAGGTTGCCCAGTACCTGCTATTACCGAAAAGGTGGCACATTACCTGCTGTTACCGGAAAGGTGGCACAGAACCTTCTGTTACCGGAAAGGTGGCCCAGTGCCAGCTGTTACCGGAAAGGTGGCCCAGTACCTGCTTTTACCGGAAAGGTGGCACAGTACCTGCTGTTACCGGAAAGGTGGCCCAGTACCTGCTGTTACCGGAAAGGTGGCACAGTGCCTGCTGTTACCGGAAAGGTGGCCCAGTGCCTGCTGTTACTGGAAAGGTGGCCCAGTACCTGCTGTTACCGGAAAGGTTGCGCAGTACCAGCTGTTACCGGAAAGGTGGCCCAGTACCTGCTGTTACTGGAAAGGTGACCCAGTACCTGCATTTACCGGAAAGGTGGCCCAGTACCTGCTGTTACCGGAAAAGTTGCCCAGTACCTGCTGTTACCGGAAAGGTGGCGCAGTACCTGCTGTTACCGGAAAGGTGGCCCAGTACGTGATGTTACCGGAAACTTGGCCCAGTACGTGCTGTTACCGGAAAAGTGGCCCAGTACGTGCTGTTACCGGAAACTTGGCCCAGTACGTGCTGTTACCGGAAAAGTGGCCCAGTACGTGATGTTACCGGAAAGGTGGCCCAGTACGTGCTGTTACCGGAAAGGTGGCCCGGTACCTGCAGTTACTGGAAAGGTGGCCCAGTAGCTGCTGTTACCGGAAAGGTGGCACAGTACCTGCTGTTACCGGAAAGGTTGCCCAGTACCTGCTGTTACCGGAAAGGTGGCACAGTACCTGCTGTTACCGGAAAGGTGGCACAGAACCTTCTGTTACCGGAAAGGTGGCCCAGTACCTGCTGTTACCGGAAAGGTGGCACAGTACTTGCTGTTACCGGAAAGGTGGCCCAATGCCTGCCGTTACTGGAAAGGTGGCCCAGTACCTTGCTGTTACCGGAAAGGTGGCACAGTACCTGCTGTTACCGGAAAGGTGGCCCAGTACCTGCTGTGACTGGAAAAGTGGCCCAGTACCTGTTGTTCCCGGAAAGGTGGCCCGGTGCCTGCCGTTACTGGAAAGGTGGCCCAGTACCTGCTGTTACCGGAAAGGTGGCCCAGTACCTGCTGTGAC